>NC_092231.1:9565696-9598196 GCF_036320965.1 Panulirus ornatus
GCTCAGCGCTCGGGACACAGCTGATCTGAAGTTTTGATTCTACTCTCGTTTTTTACATTGAGTATATATATATATATATATATATATATATATATATATATATATATATATATATATATATATATATATATGTATATATATATATACATATATATATATATATATATATATATATATATATATATATATATATATATATATATATATATACACGTGTGTCTGAATCAAAATCGGTTGTGGGAGAAGAGAGATTGTGTTAGGTTGAGTTTTGGCATGTGATGATGTGAAGTTCTCTTGTTCTTTGTTCGATACTACCCTGTCAGGTTTAGCTTGTTTGTTTTCTGAGACAGTTTCCTTAACCCCTGGAGCACGACCTTTTTGTGTGATGGTCTGGCCCTTAACCTGACTGTTAGATGACCACTGGAATGTATATAGATACAGCTCGATCTGTATATTTGCGTATGAATCTGTCAGTGTCTGGCATGATAGCTGTTAAGAGCACACCCATCTATTAAGTGGGGACAGTTGTGAGTTCGAGTCCCGGGCGCTGGTACTTCGAAAGGTCTTCTTAAGGTCGCTGTAGCGACGAGGGCAGCCGAACCTCCTGGAAGCCAAGTTCCTTTCTCTCTTGAGTGTACCCCACCGCGTTACCCGTGCACGCACCTTCCCGGTGCTCCTAGACACGACCGCCGGTCCATTGCCTCACAACTGCAACTGTGACAATGAAAAGGAAAAAAAAAAACGTTCTACAATTATTTTTTGCGTAATGACGACAGAACGTTGTGCCCCAGAGAGCATTATTCTCTCCCTGATATTAAGCTTAGAAAGTCATTACTTTTTTTAACCGATTATGTGTTGACGTGTGGAGAGTCTCCTGTGCTGGGTTTTGTGGCATTCTGAAGGTTGTAGGTGCTGCGAGGTTTACCTCTTCCACCAGGAGCCCTTGGTACTTTACTAGCCATGGTCTTGGGACCTCCAGGAACTCTGGAAGTTCTCCAGCCATGGTGTGAGTAACCCGCGGGAGCTCTGGTACTTCTCCAGCCCTGGTGTGAGTACCTGCAGGAGCTCTGGTACTTCTCCAGCCATGGTCTGAGTACCCGCGGGAGCTCTGGTACACCTCCAGCCATGGTGTGAGTACCCGCGGGAGCTCTGGTACTTCTCCAGCCATGGTCTGAGCACCTCCGGGAGTTTTCGCCTTATCTCCAGTAATGGACAGATGTCCTCGTGGAACGCCAGGCCATGAATGCAGCACACGAATGGTTAAATGTGTAGTTAGTAAAGGAAGAATTCAGAAGGGTTACGAGTTTTAAGGAGGTATCAGACAAGACCTGTCCTCTGGAAATGTTCAGGTCATGGGGCGCCGGAGAGAGAGAGAGAGAGAGAGAGAGAGAGAGAGAGAGAGAGAGAGAGAGAGAGAGAGAGAGAGAGAGGATGAGAAGGTAAGGTAGTTGCAGCCATGGCTTCTCCCGGGTCCCTGGCGGCACGTACCGGCACTCTCCTCCCCTGTGCCATTATGTGGCCCCGGGAGCCACACCCCCTCCCCCCGCCCCCCACAGCGGGTCTGGTGAACAAGTTACCCTCCTACTCCAACAGCAATTGCCCACCTCTGGCCTCACCGTCTTGCCTCCATTTTCTCAAACGCAAGGGTAAAAACAAGTGTGTAGTCTCCGGACGAAGGCTTGTTGTGGAGATTCTCATTGTCGGGGGAGGAGGGGGAGGAGGAGGACGTGGTGGTTGGGGTGTTTTTATAGAGGACCTACGAAGGGGAGACTCCATGGGGCTGTAACCTCCCCAGCCCCCCCTGAGCAAGCCTCTGTGACCCGGACTTCACCTGTGACCCGGGGTCAAGTGGAACACTTTCACTCGTTGCGATGTGCGGGGCGGGTTGGGGGCGGAACACCCCCCCAGAAGGGCACACAGTTCAGGAGCCTTGACTTGGTGTTCCTCCTGTAGGAGAGTCAGCACTCAGGGCGAAGTGTAGTCAAACACACACACACACACACACACACACACACACACACACACACACACCCTCCTTCCCTCTTTCCCCATGCCTCCATCTTCCCCCGCCAAGAACACGACACACAAAGACTACCTCTTCCCCCTCCCTCACCTCCTCCTTCCCCTCACCTTATAGCAAGAACATCCCCTCCGGCAGCAGCACAAAACCGGGGTCTAGCAGCTCGCCCGAGCCACTAGCCAAATGGCAACCAGTGCAGCAGAAACTCGCAGATTTCCTGTTCCTGTTAGTGCTAACCTCTAGACGCCAGAGGAAGTACGTTTATGTGGGTCATGCTCGGATGACGCAGTACCCCAGTCGACGTTGTATCCAGCGTACGTCATTGTGCTCGTACCCCCGCCCCATCGAACATTTATTTAACATTGCCAATGTAGGATTACGTCTCTCAGCGTTACATCCAGCATATATCATTGTGCCTGGACCTTCCCCTAACTTTGTATCCAGTATATGCCAGGATAGGAATACCCACTCAACATTGTATCCATCATAAGCCAGTGTAGTAGTACCCCACACACACACAGCATCGTATCCAATATATATATGTCTTGGTTCTGAAGCCGCTGGAGGTATGCAGATCTACCTGGCGTTCCTCGTAGATGCGAGAGGCAAGAAGCAGTGTTATGATGCTACGTCAGTCTTTGGGGGGGGGGGGGGGTTACGATTAATGGGTTTTCTTTTTTTTTCGGCTGCGGAGGTTAAAAGTACCATGTGGTCAGAGTTGCGACGTCGTAACTTCAGCACCTCCGGGTCGGGTTACGTTACGTTAGGTTAGCTAGATTTTAAGCATGGACCAAGGTAGAAATACAATACCTCGCAGTTATAATGTCGGTTTTAACAAATGCGTTGAGAAAGTCACCCGAAACACACAAACACACACACACACACACACACACACACACACACACACACACACACACACACACACACGTTGTAAAGTAATGAGGTTGGGATGAAGCGAAAGAAAGCCTTGATATGTCTATCTAGCAGAAAAGTAAGCTTCAGGCTTGTGTGTGTGTGAGAAAAGGACTTGGGAGTCGACATCGTCCCAGACCTGTCGCCAGATTCCCACACACTAGTAAGAATAGTTGAGGAGACAAACTGTCTTGCTGGCAAATATTAGATTAGCTTTCGCGTATATGGACAAGAAAATATTTAACAAGCTATTTATGTCCTCCGTATGGCCAGAACTAGAATATGCTCCTCCAGTTTGGTCACCGCACCTAAAGAAGAACACACAGAGCGGAATAGAGAAAGGTCCAGACGAAGGTGATAGAGAACGTCCAGACTAGGACAATAAAGTCGGTACGAAAATGAAGAGATTTGAGTTACTACAGCCTGGAGGCTTCAAATTGGCCCTCATTGAAGGAGAGAAAAGTGAGGGGTGACTTATTCTCAACCCGATCGATGACCTGAACAGTTGAACGTTTCTCTTAAAGAGATGTCGGGATAGAGCGTCAGGGCGACATAAGATGACATTGTCGAGAACTCTGTTGTAGTGTAAGAGTGGTGGACGACTGGGACTGGAAGGACTGAGGACATGGGTCGATGTGGACACCATACACACGTAGATCTAACAAGCATGATCGTGGAGAATGTTCACGAGGTGGGCCCCGCCCACCCCAACGAGTGCAGAACTGTCTTCCAGCAACGTACAAAGTCATCAGAAATAGTAGTGACACACACACACACACACACACACACACACACACACACACACACACACACACGTGCCCCCGGGGGTCACACCAACATTGCCTCACGACTTCCCCACCCACCTCCCTTCCCGCCCTCGCCACCCCACCAACGCCCTCCCACCCACTAACAACCACCGCCCGCGTGTCCGCCATTTTGTACCGAATATCAGACTTCTTACGTAGCCAGTTGCAGAAATGAAAGTGAATGGCGGAGTTGGTTGATGATGGCAATGATGATGATTTGTATTGTAAGGGTGGTTAAGAAGGGCGGCGGCAGACCACCCTCCTCCCCCACCCGCGTCCGTGACCCGGAGTTAAGCCGTGATATACTGTTAAAACAATTGACGCTGATGGCCACCCTGTGCGTGTAGAAATCTGCAGGGGGTTCTTGGATAGGAGGCAACGTCACGCTCTCGTACTTACGTACTTACCTACTTACCTCCTGGCTGGGTGGCTGGCTGGCTGGGGGTGGAAGAAAGTTGGGGGACCCACGACCCTCGGGTAGGAGGAGACCCACGACCTCGCTAGCAGGGGGACTTACGACCCTTCCAGCAGGGGGACCCACTAACCCCTCTAGCAGGGAGACCCCCACGACTCGTCAAGCAGGGAGCTCCGCGATCATCTGGTAGGGAACCCATGACCCCTCTAAGTACGGGGAACCACGACTTCTCTGGACCCCCGACGCCTCTAGCAGGGGGAAGGGGGGGGAAGGATCCACAACCTCTAGCAGGGGGACCCACGTCCTTCCTGCCCAAGTCTAAGGCCTCACATTGTCTGAAGCGTCAGAGGTCTAAGAGTCTTGGAGAAAAACCACGAGACACAGGTCTGAGGCCTCAGTATGTCTGAAGTGTCAAGGTTCCGAGTTGGTGTTGCGGCAGCAGCAGGAGCAGGAGAGGGGGAGGGAGTGCAGCGGGTCCTTGTAGTGGGGACGGCCGCCTGGAAGTGTGATTACCTGTGATTTGTATCGGTGAAAACTCTCGAGGAAGGTTGTTTCTCGGAAGACCCGGGGACCCATTTGCCCCAATCAACTGGGGTGACGGTAGGAGACCGCGGTACTGACTATGGTAGGGGGGACTCGCGCCGGAGTTGGAGGAGGGGGACTTACAACCCCTACCTTCACTTCTGAAGGAGGCCTCCTGCCTTCGTATTGAAAGATCTTTCCTTCACTTCCGACGAAGGCCTCTTACCTTCGTACTCCACATTTCGTACCTTCACTTCTGAAGGAAGCCTCCTACCGTCGTACATTACAGTTCTTACCTTCACTTCTGACAAAGGCCTCCCATCTTTGTACCTACCGTTCTTACCTTCACTCTTAACAAAGGCCTCCGTCCCACTTTCTTCTACCACTTATAGCCCAGTGCTAAGGTTAAGTAAGTAGGGTCTCGGGCTAGCCAGTCGTTACAACCCCTGTATGGTCCCTCCTCCAGGCACCCACCTCAAATGAAGCGTAGATATCATTTGATATTTCCAGCTGCTGTCATGTTCCTCTGACACACACGGCGACGGTGGTGCCTGTCGGACCATTACAACACTCACCAGACCATAGCCATCATGGCCAGTATGCCTGAGACATAATGAGCGTGTCGGTACCATGGCCTCCCTCCTTGAATGATAAGTCACCATTTTCTGTGAGGGGGGGTCGTGGCCATATGGGTGGCGATGGCAGCGTCGGCGTTGTCGCCACCGTAGCCATAATTTTCAGCAGAGTTGCCGTCGTTAATTCCGCGACGGTGGAACCCTTAGTGGGGTAGCGGAACATTTCTCCCTTGGACATCCTCGCTGCTGCTGCTGAAGCCGTCAGTCGCCGTCATCATCATCATCATCGTCATCGTCTTCATAGCCGTCGTCTTGGACAGTCCACGCCGGGTAGATGAAGGGTTAGATGAGGGGAAAGTGTGATGATACTGGAGAATCAGTCAACGTGTTAGCGAATCTTCTTATTGCGACACTCCTGTGTGACGGGGTGGAGGAGGGTGGATGGTGAGCCCCGTAATCACGCGTTGCAGGAGCACTCAGGCGATTGTTACTCTCCCTCCTCCCCTGCCTTCAGTATCAGGGGGTGGCCACCAGGAAACAGGGTCCGCGGGTGTTTTGGAAAGTGGCGGCGTTGCTCAATGCTAGGTGAGGATGATGGCACTTATTCCGGCGTGATTCTCCAGGGTGTTAATTGAGCTATGATCACGCAGGGGGAGGAGGAGGAGGGTCGCTTCTGCCGGGCTGTCAGCGTGACGTGTAGCCACGCACTCTAGCCCCGCTGGTACTCCCCTGGCCACGTTTCTACTATCCACCACCATCCGTCCTCCCGCACCACTGCTGGCCACACCACCACCTACCCACCCATGTCCTCCCGCACCACTGCTGGCCACACCACCAATAGTTGCAAAGTCGTATATGACACCTCTGTACCACCTCCACCGACGCCTCTTGCTCTTCGTCCTGCCACTCCCCCAGGACCTGGTAGTTCCTTCAGTTATCGTCTTTGGCCATCCTCTCCCACCTGGGGAGACCACCACCACTACCACCGCCTTCGTGCGCCGAGGCCATCCATCAGCTGCAGTAAGTACGAGAGCTTGCAGAGGCCCACCGCACCAGGCGCGTTCGCCTCCGAAGACGTGACACCACCATCACCCTCCCATCCCTCTGCCAGCATCACCAGTCTTCCTCTAACGACAGTGGGTGTGACGAGAGCTTGAATGCCTTAGGGAGGAAGGGGCTGGTGATGGAGGTGAGGCTAAGGGGGAGGGAGGGGGGGTCTTCTTTCACAACACCGTCTCCGTAATCATGACAATCTTCAAGAAATCACATCGCTTGCGCTGGCCATTAATGTTATGGTAGTAGTGAGGGGTGTAGTGTGTCAGACAGCCAGCGGACCCTTCTCTCCTTTTCTCTCCTCCCTGCCTCCGTACCATTACCTCTGCCACCTGCACAATACAGCGAGAGAGAGAGAGAGAGAGAGAGAGAGAGAGAGAGAGAGAGAGAGAGAGAGAGAGAGAGAGAGAGAGAGAGAAATAAAACCGAGCGATATTCCCCCGTAAATACCTCAGGTGAAAACCAGGGAGTGAGCGAGGTCAGTAATTGCTGTGTTGAAACATTTCCGGGCCATTTCCGAGCTGGGCCCAAAAGTTGCAACTTTCTCGCGTGTATCCGCTTAAAGTCGGTCCAGAAAATGGGCGTCCGTCCGCCTCCTTTTCTTCCCTCCCCCAAGCTAAGAAAATAAAAGACAAAAAAAAAATAGAAAAACGGTTAACTGGTTTCCTGGGCCGTCACTCACCGGGCTGCAGAAGGTTGACACATTCAGACAAAAAGACCATTAAAACTTCTCAATTACAAGGCATTACCCGTCCGAGACGCCTCCCTCCTCCTGTCCCTCCCTCTCTTCCTCCCTTCATCCCTCCAGCTATCCACTCCCTCAGTTCTTCCTGGGTAAAGTCACCATGCTTCACCTCCCTCCTCATCCTGCACCACTCCACCACTATTCACGATACCCGCAGAGCTCCCGCTGTACGTCCTCAACACTCTTCTACCCTGACCGAGTCTGTCGCGTCTCGTGCCTCGGCTGACGACACGAGACAGGTACGCGTCCTGCGACGTGCGGTTGTTGACGAGCAGGACGATGACGAGAAGGAAGGATAGTGAGGAGGGTGAGGTGGAGGAGAGGAGTGAGTGAGGAAGAATGAGGAAGTTCTGAAGGAGTCAGGAGGAGGATGTGTGAGGTAGTTCTGGAGGTATGGGAGTTAGTATGGAACAAGGGGTGAAGTAAGACGGCAGCAGCAGTAGCAGCAGGTAGGGTGTTGGCTGGGTGCCCCGCGGACCACGTCCTCACGGGCGGGACTCGCGCCATCACACGCCCCATTAACATTATTGCTGCCAGTAATGGTCCTCGCCACATTAATGTTGACGCGTCTGCTACCTCTGTCTTGGGAAGCGGTTGCTGTTCGGTTCCGGAGGTGTGAGCTGAGGGGGGAGGTGCGGTTTTGCGAACCATGGTGTCCTGATGCGGTATGGTGCGTCGTTGTGGACGGTGGCGCTGTGATGGTGTGGTGGTGTAAACAGTGGTGGCATGATAGTGAGGTGTGGTGTTATTAACGTAGGTGCTGTGATGGTGTGGATGTGGCGTTGTGGACCATGGGGGTCCTTCATGTGTTATGGTATGGTGCGTCGGGGTGGACGATGACGGTGTAGTGTGTTGTTGTGGACGATGGTGCCCTGATGTGGTGTGCCGTGGACGATCCTGCCGTCACCAGAGGTGTTCTGGCGGAGGGTGGTGTCATGATGGCATGGGTTGGCTCTGTGCGACGATCTTGTCCAGCTTTCAATGCAACCTCCTTACTTTTTCGTAGTGGTATAGCGTCCTCCACTTCTTATCCCACTGTCCCTGCCGGGCGCCTCCAGTCATTCCTGAGGCTGAAGATGGTACCTTCTCTCAGCCTTTTGTCGTTAGACTTTACGTGGTCGTCTTCTGGTCCACGTGCCATCGCTGGTCTGTGTCTTTTTCTTGCCCCATTTCACTACTCTGATGAAACTGTATTATACCACTCTGTTGGCTGCTTCCTGCTGTCTTGGTGTCACCCACCTTTGACCCCGTAGTTACCCCATGAGCACGATTGTGCGACCCTTGAGGATGACGACACGACCCTTGGACACGACGCGTGCGATCCTGAGGTATGATGGCCTGGCCTTTGACCTGACTCTTCAGTTCTCTGATGTCCATCATTTCTCTTTTATTATGTTCTTCCTCCGTGGGAGGGAGAACTTATTCTCTTTTTTTGTTGCACATTTTCTTTCTTTATTTTTCCTTCCAGCAATCACCACCCTGATGTTGGCCTTTAACCTGACCTGTGAGGATCAGGTGTGTGTGTGTGTGTGTGTGTGTGTGTGTGTGTGTGTGTATGTGTGTGTGTTGGGGTGAGGGAGGAAGGGAGAGCTCAACCCGCTTGGTTCTCATCTTCTGTGGCCGCCCAGTACATAATACCTTACGCCTGGTGAACGAGCTCCACGGGTCTGGAAACACTTGTCTCCTCACCGTATCATGACTCAAGATTCGTGCTAATCATTCACACATAAATTCATCTTGGATGTATGATTAGAAAGTGTATCTTCTTGGATCACGTACGCCTGTTTATCTGTGGTAGCCAGCGTTGATAAATGTAGGTGTGTATGTGTGTGTGTGTGTGTGTGTGTGTGTGTGTGTATGTGTGTGTGTGTGTGTGTGTGTGTGTGTGGATAGGTGGATAGAGAGGTGTCCAGGCTTGTGTTTTGGATGGGTTGTTGGAGGGGAGGTCCCTCACACCTCAGGCCTGCTGGGTAGCTACCACTGGTAGCCTCCCCTTGATGGTGGGGTAGACACCTTACCAGTCACCGGAGCACCAGTCATCGGCAGTTTAAGGAGGTAGACTGGCTCAGCTGCGTGGCACTATACCTCACGCAAATTCTCAAGTGGTCTTAGTTGGTCTTGTGATCTACAGGCGAAGTTTATATGGGATCTGGTGTCTTGTCACGGGTTATGTTAGAGGAAAACTCTGTTGTGTTTTGCGAGTAGAAAGACAATATGATTTTGTTTTTTAAGCTGGTGTATACTGATGGTGGTGTTTGATAGACGCGTCGTGGGGCCGGAAAGTGAAGATGGCGTTTGACAGACACATGGTGAGAAAGATTGTTCCTGGTAACGATTTCGAGACAGTCGAAGTAGTGTGTGTGTGTGTGTGTGTGTGTGTGTGGATGGGTGGGGTGGGTGGATGGTGAGGCAGTGCAAGGAGTGTTGCTGTGTCCACAGAGAGACAGCCGAAGTAGACTGTCGCAGTAGTGTCGGTGTGTGTATGTTTGTGTGGTGTCGTCGAAGTAATATTGGGGGCGGCGTGACCGTTATGTATGCACACTACTGCTGCGGTACGGGAGGAGGAACACCCCACTTGGGGGGAGGGTCCTCCTGAGTGGCCGGGTTACCACCACCATTACCATGGGCAGGCACGCGTGTAATGCTCCGGCCGCTTCTCTCATGGGAACCACCATAGTCCTTTCCTTCTTGGCCTCCATATCGAAAAACACTTCACTTCCACCGTTTTCATAACGACCTCTTCCCTCTTTTTTTTCCCCGCATTGTTTGCCCCTCCCCCCCTTGAGCACGACGTTGCGACCCTCTAGAACGACGTGTACGACCCTTGAGAACAACGGTGCGACACTTGGGTATGACGGCTTGGGTCGGAGGCCAGTTCATCATCCCCGAGTGATGTGATGTCGTGCTCAGTGTTCGGACAGTCTGCCGAAGTTCATTATAGTAGTAGGATGGGGTTGTGAATGGTACCGAGCCCACGACAAAGCCAAGACTCATTGGTTCTTTTCCTGTGGCCACAAGTCGTTGAATCCGTCACCAGGATTTTGCCCTCCGCTTACGCCTGGGACCAGAAACGGTCCAGGGCGTTCCATACGTTCCAGGGCATGGAACGCCTTCTGGAATGAGACGAAGCAAGCCATTAGTAAAATGGACACAGCCTTCTCTCCCTCACCCTCTCCGTTGCTCCCTCCTGGAGGCATGTCCCCTGGTGTGACCTGCCACGACTGCTAGGGGTCGTGTATATTAAGTATACAGCACCGTTGATGTTGTAGTGTCGTGATGTGTCATTGTTTGTGTTGTTGTGTCCAGATCTGTCACCATTGCTTGTGTTGTAGTCTCATGGTGTGTATGTAGCTCCTGTTGGTGTTGTAGTGTCATGACCGGTCATTAGTGGTAGTGTTGTAGCGTCATGACCAGTCACTAGTGGTAGTGTTGTAGTGTCATGACCAGTCACTAGTGGTAGTGTTGTAGCGTCATGACCAATCACTAGTGGTAGTGTTGTAGCGTCATGACCAGTCACTAGTGGTAGTGTTGTAGTGTCATGACCAGTCACTAGTGGTAGTGTTGTAGCGTCATGACCAGTCACTAGTGGTAGTGTTGTAGTGTCATGACCAGTCACTAGTGGTAGTGTTGTAGCGTCATGACCAGTCACTAGTGGTAGTGTTGTAGCGTCATGACCAGTCACTAGTGGTAGTGTTGTAGCGTCATGACCAGTCACTAGTGGTAGTGTTGTAGTGTCATGACCAGTCACTAGTGGCAGTCTTGTAGTGTCATGACCAGTCACTAGTGGTAGTGTTGTAGTGTCACGATCTCTGTGTAATATAGATGTAGGTACCAGTGTAGGAATTACTTAGGTTATAGTCCATTGATTAATGTAATCCCTGGCTGGTTGACGGTATCATAATTGATGAAGTTTGTTGTGTGGAGAGGATGGCATTGATGACGAGACCATCAGCAGCGTGAGGCTGTCAGTCCACAACCCAGGGGACAAAGCTAGGGTCACGTGAACGTTTGTTGAACACGTGTTGGAGGGGCGAGACGCGTGTCGCTACTCCCCTGCCACACGCCTCCACTCTACCGGCCACAAGTCTTCGACACAGACTGTCACACGCCATCACCTAACCTGCCACACGCCCCCACCACCCAGGGCTGCCACACGGCCCCCACCCAGGGCTGCCACACGCCCCCACCCAGGGCTGCCACACGCCCCTACCTGGGGCTGCCACACGCCCCCATCCAGGGCTGCCACACGTCCCCCACCCAGGGCTGCCACACGCCCCCACCCAGGCTGCCACATGCTCCCACCCAGACTGCCACACGCCCCAACCCAGGCTGCCACATGCCCCAACCCAGGCTGCCACACGCCCCCACCCAGGCTGCCACATGCTCCCACCCAGACTGCCACACGCCCCAACCCAGGCTGCCACACGCCCCAACCCAGGCTGCCACACGCCCCAACCCAGGCTGCCACACGCCCCCACCCAGGCTGCCACATGCCCCAACCCAGGCTGCCACATGCCCCAACCCAGGCTGCCACATGCCCCAACCCAGGCTGCCACATGCCCCAACCCAGGCTGCCACACTCCCCAACCCAGGCTGCCACATGCCCCAACCCAGGCTGCCACACTCCCCAACCCAGGCTGCCACATGCCCCAACCCAGGCTGCCACATGCCCCAACCCAGGCTGCCACACGCCCCAACCCAGGCTGCCACATGCCCCCACCCAGCCTGCCACACGCCCCAACCCAGGCTGCCACATGCCCCCACCCAGCCTGCCATATTTACCTACCCAACCTTATACATCCCCCATCCAGCATGGCACGCGCCCTCATCCAGTCCGCCACGCTTTCCCATCCAGCATGGCACGCGTCCGCATCCAGCATGGCACGCGCCCTCATCCAGTCAGCCATGCTCCCCACCCAAGCTGCCACAGGCCCCCAACCAAAATGCCACACTCCTCCATCCAGCCCACCACGCCTTCATCCAGCTTGCCGCACGCCCCCACCCACGCTGCCATACACGCCCCCCACTCAAGCTGCCACACGCCTCCACCCAGCCTGACACACGTCCCCACCCATCCTTTCACACTCCCACACCCATACAGGGTTAAGGGCCGTCTGTTCTGCCGCCGATGGTTGACACACCCGAGGCCCTATGGGCGTCAAGGCTGTTCGGCATGACACTACGTACACAGACAACCAGGTCTGTGTGTGCCCTCTGTCGCCCGGTCACATACAGTCTGTCACCATGGTTCAGTCTCGTTGGAAACGAGACAACCAGAATCATGCCTCCTGAAACTAGGAGTCACATTGTACACCCAGAACCACCACTCCCTGCACTTAGAATCATACACTCAGATCATCCCCAGTATCATACTTCCTTCCACTCAGAATCATTCCTCCTACCGCTCAGAATCATTCCTCCTACCGCTCAGAATCATACCTCCCTGCACTGCAGGTCGTACCACAACACACTGAACCCACTTCCTAGTCAGGCAAGAACCACACCTTCATGTTAACGAGGATCACACACACACACACACACACACACACACACACACACACACATCTCGGACGCGCATGACCGTACTGTAGGAGTTCGTTCACAGCTGCCACAGCGTAAACCCTCCCCCTCCGCCCTTTCCCCTCCCCCATATCATCCACTTGGACCGATCTTTTCGACCGACTCTGCCACTGTACCAGAGTTGTTATAACTTAAGTGATGTAACTTCATTTCAGTAAACGAGTTGTGTGTAGACTACACAGTTTAACTTTGAAGTGCTCTTGCTTATCGAAAGGTGGTAAACTGTTGTTTACCAGAGAAGTGCCCCCTGGCCTGACTGAAGTTGTAGACGGTATGGTTTACCTTCGAAGTTCTCTCCCGTATCAAAAGGTGTAAACTTGTTGTTTACTCGAGAAGTGCCATTGGCTTCGTGGAAACTGTGGACTACATAGTATACCTTCGAAGTACTCTCCCGTATTTATATTGTAAATTGCTGTTTACCCGTGAAGTGCCCCTTGTCTGATGGAAGCTGTAGACTATAGTCTCTCCCAAATGTATACCATATTCAGTATACATGTGGGAGAGACTTGGCACGCGCGGCCTCTGTCGTTGTGGGGTGGGGTGGGTGCGTGCCTCCGCCTCCCGGCTGGGTACTGTCTTGGTTGGCATTGCATCACCATGACCTTGTCCTCATACCCTCATCAGGCGTCTGTAAGCCCCTCTCCCCCTTCAACAATGGCACGACCTCCGAGAACGACTATACGACCCTTAGGGGGACGATGGTACGACCCTTGGACACGACAGTAAGGCTCGTGGGCGTTTGGCCTGACCTGACGGGGTCAGATGAAAGGCCAGGTCATCGTTATCCAAAGGTCGTTCCGTCATGGTCCAGGTTCGTGCTCTCGTGTTAATCCCTCGTGGTAGTGTCTCGTGCTTATGAGTAATCCTTGCATTTTTCATGAAGGGAGAGGGAATGTGCGAGTTTTGTGAATGATGGATTTATGGCATGGTTTTATGCATGTGTGTGTGTGTGTGTGTGTGTGTGTGTGTGTGTGTGTGTGTGTGTGTGTGTAATAATGTTAATGGTAGTAATGATAGTTACGAAATTGTAATTAGTAATGATAATCATGATGATTATAGTGATAATGACAGTGATAATAATGATAATGTTAATGATAATAGTAATAATGATAATGATAATAATAGTAATAATGATAATAATAATAATAGTCGTGATAAAATAAGTATGAGAATGTTAATTGTGATAAACATTTTATTGAACTGCAACCAAAGGAATGAATTACACATAGTATAAACAGAGGGGCTGTGGAAAGGTGGGCAGTTGTGGGGTTGAGAAGACAGTTCTTCCCACAATCAGTGGAGTGGTAGTCTGGTGATCCTTATTATGGATGGTCTTTACACTAGTAGTTGGGATGGGACTGTTCATTTAGCGGTTCGCACGGGTTCGATACTGTCAAAGCGCTGAACTGCAGTTCGAGGACGAGGGATCTCTGGCGGCAAGAGATGACGGTGGCGAGGGTATTGCAGTAATATTCATATTAGCCTCCAGTACTGTCGGATTGAGGCCCAGGTTGCAGAGAGTCACTACTAGGGAAGGCGGGGGCAATACTTGAGCACGTCTGACTAATTTTTTTTTGTATGTGGCATTTTCTGCACCACTTCAGGTTGCACTTGTTGTGTGGTGGATGGGAAGGATGACCAGTGTATGTTGCTGTACGTGATGGGTTGAGTTAAGTGTTTGTTGTTCCTGTGTGTGTGTGTGTGTGTGTGTGTGTGTGTGTGTGTGTGTGTGTGTGTGTGTGTGAGGTGGTGTAGTGGGGTAAGGTTGGATCAGTGGGTGTAGGTGTATGTCATGACACTTGAGTTAAGTGTTTGTTGTTCCTGTGTGTGTGTGTGTGTGTGTGTGTGTGTGTGTGTGTGTGTGTGTGTGTGTGAGGTGGTGTTGTGGGGTAAGGTTGGATCAGTGGGTGTAGGTCATGGTGGGGAAGGTCAGTGGGTGTAGGTGTATGTCATGACACTTCCCAGTGGACACCCCAGGTCCATCACTCACCTCTCCCTCCCTCTCTCGTCTCCCCTCGTTCCACCTCTCCCCCTCCCGTCTCATTTATGGCACCATTCACGCCCCGCCAGGCATAAAACATCTGCAATTGATTTCATCCTCTGGACGAAAATCCTTGGAAAATTCTATAAATTAGTGAATAGGTGGAGGGAGGTCTTAACGCTCATTCCGGGGCCGCTCCGGTTCACCATAGCTGGGGAGCGAGGTATCGACGGCGGCCCCGGAGCGAGGATAGCCCGGCAGGCAGCGTAACGTGGGAATATTTGGGAGCGGCACAGGTGTGGCCAGATAATGGCCGACCCGCGGGCAAGACCGGCGCGGGCCTTACGGGGAGCGTCGCTGGCGTAGTCTTGTGGTGCGCGAGGCAGCGTGGCGGCTCTGCCGACGGCAAGAAGGGCACGCGCGCCGGCCTAGCTGTAACCCTGGCCGGCGCTCCTCGAGTGTTGGCCGCTGCCTCCCCCCGGCCCAGCACCTTCTGTCCGGCCTGAAAGTCTTCTCTGAGAACCTGTGTAAGTTCCCCATAGTGTCTTAATGACTGTTCACCCGGCCAGGAGGAAAAAAGCAGTGGTTGGGGCGGCGGCGGGGGAGTGAGTGAGTGAGGCAGCGCGCGGAGGGGGCGGGGCGCGAGGGTAGAGATGGCGGCTGGCTGGCTGGCCGGCCGGCATGGCGGGAGAGCTTTGGTCCTGCGAGAGAGGGGACACGGCGGAGGCTTCGCTCCCTCCCCTCAGTGTGTGCACATCCGCCGACACTTGAGGATCTCCGCCTGGCCCCCGGAGCTGCCCCTCATCACACCCCCTTGGTTACCGCGACACTCCCGTCGTCCATACCAAACACTTTGACAAGTTCCTCTCCTGCCCTGTCTTCCGCTGCAGCTGTACCAACACCACCTCAGCGCCCACCTACCTCCGCCGCCGTGCCCCCCGACGGGACAAATGGGGTCTGTCAGCGCTGCCACTCCTGCTGCGACAGGAGCGTAGTGCCGCCCGCGCCAAAGCAGGTGTTACGCGGACAGTGATGCTCGCGTGTTATGTCCCGCTGACACTCTGCTACTCCCCAAGCGCTGTTCCCTTGCCTGAGGGACCGTCTGCTGACGACAGCGAGGCAGCACCAACACCGGAAGCCGAGGGATCCTGGTTACACAAATGAATGATGGAAATATTCTTACAGACGGGAGTGTGTTGTGTGCTGGTGTTGAGGGATGAGGGTGTGCCAGCCACGCAAGTGTGGTAGTGTTCCCGCCCGCCCTTCTCCTCACCCTGCTGCTGCTCCTGCTGCTTGCCCCTGGCCGCTGCCCAGTACACATCTTATGTCAGCGCCTCATCACGGTAGCCACAGACAGGGCCTTCCTAGTGTAAGACCGTCCCCCGTGTGGCTCCATCGCTGGGACTGTTGGAGTTGAAGGTACAGGATGGTGATGGAGCGAGTTGAGCACTGAGGGGAGCATGTGAGAGCGTGGGTGGTGGTTAGTGCGGTGCTCGGGAAGCGGGAGTCGCTGTGCAGGAGTTACGGGTATCGAGCGTGGCCAGGTGAGTGTGACACGGTGAGTGATGGTCCTCCCACGTGGCCACACCATCACCACACCCTTCCACTCTCCTCCCCTCATATACCGCCCATACACTCAACACCCTCCACCTACACCCACCACCACACTCCGGCCCAACTCTCTCAACTGACGAAGCTCGCGGCCGCATACAACGGCAGACACCCTAGTGTGGACATAAACGAGATATGGACTTGCGCATTGCGGCAGCGGTGATCGCGAGGTGGTTCTATGGTGTGTAGAGGGTGTTGAGGGTAGTGTGGGCGCTGCAGGATGTCGCAGAGTATGCTGGGCGGCCACCACAGCTACCACCACCCCGCCCCCGACGCACTCAGTATGGAGGACCTGGCCGCTGTGCCGCTCTGGGACCAGCATCTCCACCACAACCTCCACCATAACCTACACTTTACCTCAAACTACATCACAGCTAATGGTAAGGGAAACCGTGAGCCTCTCTCACTGCATTACCACTAATGATAAGATCACACACACACACACACACACACACACACACACACACACACACACACACACACACACACACACACTACCAGACACACACAACGTGACGGTATTTGCTGCCGTGTGTGTGTGTGTGTGTGTGTGTGTGTGTGTGTCGAACTACCACCGCACGACACACCTCATCATGTTGACGTCCCCTTCCCCGAGTCATTCACGTATGGTCGTCCCCACGCACCTCATGCCCTCCGGTACAAGAGAGAGAGAGACGGATAACGGAAGATCTGATGATCCGGTGACGAGGTTATCTGCCGGAAGATAGTAATAGTTTTATGGATGCGTGATCTGTTTAGATGGAGACAAGGATGTTAAAAAAAAAAAAAAAACGGAAGGCTCTTTCCCACCCATCCACCACTCACCACTCCCTCCGACGTGTCAGCCGGTAGGAAGATAAACTGTTAAGGAGAACACTTATTTAGAGCATATTGACAGGAAAATGTCTTTAGGAAATGAATGGAAGACAAAGTCTGTTCTAAATTATGTCATCCACAGGATTATCTGGTGAAGAATGACCCCTTGCCACTAATCTAGAAGGAAAAGAGAAATGGATACAATTGATGAAGCACTGCCTCACTTACTGATACATTATTAAAGTGTTTGTCAGTTCGTGATAGCCTTCCCCTTGGTGGTGGTAGCATACTCCACTGTTGGGTAACTCCACTGTTGAAAGAAACTTTTGGCCACGTTTCTGTTACATCTTCCCTTGTAAGAGTCATGCCGTTATTTCTAGTTATTGTATCTCTCTCCAGAGTGATAAAAAAAAAATTGTCTTGAATTATGTATCGAAATTATGATTCTGAAAATTTCTGTGAGGTCTCAGAGTCTTCAGATCTTTATAGAAAATTATCATAATCTCCGAGACTCCCTTCACTATGTTTATTTCCGAGTGACGGAATTAGTTTTGTTGCGCGAATTTGGATTTGTTCAAGTATGTATTCCATCGTCGTACATAAGTATTTTGGTGGCCAGAAGTGAAAAGGCGTATTTTGAATGTGGTCTGAGGAGGGCTTTTTGAAAAGAGGGTAAGTATTGTGTCTTTCGTTTTATAGTTTATATTGCCAGCAAAAAATGACCCGACATCTTTTATTTCATAAAGCTGAAAGCACTGCTTTGAGTATTTTGGGTCTTCTGATCCTGGCTTAGTGTTAGAAATTATGTATGTGTAACGCGTATATTACTGTATGTAGCCTCACAACCACTCAGCAGCAGTCGAAGGCCATTGAATCTGAACCCATGACACGCCGGGACAATGTACAGATCATTGTAGCATTGTATGTTGAATATACGTTGGGGCTGACTATCAGCAGTATGACCATAGTCATCGTAATAGCCACGAAATCTAACATAACGTAAATCAAATATCTTTATATATATATATATATATATATATATATATATATATATATATATATAGATAGATAGATAGATAGATAAATAGATAGATAGATAGATAGATAGAGAGAGAGAGAGAGAGAGAGAGAGAGAGAGAGAGAGAGAGAGAGAGAGAGAGAGAGAGAGAGAGAGAGAGCAGGGTTATCGCTTGGTGTTAACCTTCTACCTCAGAGATATACAGCATAGCGAAGAACCGAGTCGTTTTGATGCACGTGTTGTCTGACGTTAAGTTGTGCGTGTAAGGGAGACAGTGACACGCCCGTGCACTGAAAGCCCGCTACCCACATGTGAATTCCTTGCCATGACTTTCTCACGTCTGCCATCCCATAATCAGAACATGTTCAACAAATCTTCAGTATCACCATTCCATCTCCTCTTCATTTGATCTCTCTCTAGTACCACTTCGCCATTAGCCCCCACCCCTTCACCAATGGTCCCATTAGTTTTTTTTTTCTTTTCTCTAACTATTAACCTCTTTCCAATACGTTCTCCCAGAAGTTTACAGACAAACGTTTTCCCCAACTCTCAGTTTCCAAGGTCATGCTGTGTGTATTCATATATATATATATATATATATATATATATATATATATATATATATATATATATATATATATCATCATCATCATAAATATTCGCCATTTCCCGCGGTAGCAAAGTATCGTCAAGAAGAGATAAGTGAGCCTTAGAGGGAAAATCCTCACTTGGCCCCTCTCTCTGTTCCTTCCTTTTGAAAAGTACAACAGGAGGGGAGGATTTCCAGCCCCTGCTCCCGCCCCTTTTGGTCGCCTTGTGCGACACGCAGGGAATACGTGGGAAGTATTCTTTGTCTCCTCCCCCCCCCCACACACATACACTAACGCATGTTCGTTGTTTCTTGCGTGACCAAGGTTGCGTCTGGAAAATATGAATGAACCTTGGAGGAAAGGTAAAATCCCCACTTGGCTCCTTCCTCTGTTCCTTTTTACTGAAACTAATACAGGAGGGCAGGATTTCCAGCACACCGCCCCTGCCACCTCTTAATCGTATTCTGCAACACTCAGGAGATACACGTGTGGCATTCCTTTTCATATGTTCCTGGGGTTATATATATATATATATATATATATATATATATATATATATATATATATATATATATATATATATATATCATATTATATTATTATTTTGCTTTGTCGCTGTCTCCCGCGTTTGCGAGGTAGCGCAAGGAAACAGACGAAAGAAATGGCCCAACCCACCCCCATACACATGTATATATATACACGTCCACACACGCAAATATACATACCTATACATCTCAATGTACACATATATATACACACAGAGACACATACATATATACCCATGCACCCAATTCACACTGTCTGCCTTTATTCATTCCCATCGCCACCTCGCCACACATGGAATACCATCCCCCTCCTCCCCCCTCATGTGTGCGAGGTAGCGCTAGGAAAAGACAACAAAGGCCCCATTCGTTCACACTCAGTCTCTCTCTCTCTCTCTCTCTCTCTCTCTCTCTCTATATATATATATATATATATATATATATATATATATATATATATATATATATATATATATATATATATATTAGAGAGAGAGAGAGAGAGTATGAATGATAATAGTTGTAATGATAACAACAATGATAATGCTAATAACTGTTATGAGGATCTGAAAATATACGGAAAATACATACAGCAGTACAGAGGAAGGATGTACAAAGGTGTGTGTTACAGTCTTTACACAGAGGCGAAGGTCAATACATAAAGTGAACAAGCACTGATTACTGGTGACGATGTACACAGTGCTTGGAATGTGGCTGTTCTTTGTCATGGTCTCGGCAAAGTCGTATGGGTCCGATGCTCTTGTGGTGCGGAATAGTAACTCGGGTACGAGGGATCTCAGGTGTTGGGAGGTGACGGCGGCGGGGGACGTAGCACAACCTTCATGCATGCCAAACTGGTGGTGGTTAAGACCCCAGTTACCCGATGGTTGGAGTGTGTTGGGAGGGAGGGTTAGCTTGTTGGCCGCCTCGTGGTAGATGCTGCACCTTTTCTGGTCATCCCTCTCATGTAATGGATGAGGAAAACAGAAGCACCGTCGAGATATGGAATGATAAAAGTTCCGTAGATGTTCTCGTGTTCAGACACATGGCATCCAGGTGTCCTGATTCGATTAAGAAGGTAGAGACGATAGCTGGAGGATATGATGATGATGGCACTGTAGTGCTCCTTACAGCTTAAGTTCATCAGCCAGAGTGGCACTGAGAAACTCCTGGGACTGATCACCCGGGAGTAAGGTGGGGGGGCCAAGTGAGGCAGCAGTGTGGTAGGACAGTGTTGGAGACGAGACTGTGGTGGGTGACTGGTGATCATGGTGCGGTTGGCGATGATCCAGCCTTGGAGTCTTTGTATGCCCGCTGCGTTACACCAGCGGTGATAAATTCATCTAAAGTGTATTTTACACGAGGCATTCGTCCCTCACCCGTCACACGCGTTACTTGCGAGAGGGGTGAGTAACCAGTAGTTGATTCCGTGACTCACGTCTTTAAAGCATGAGGGACGAGATAAGGGAAGTAAGTTGTATGCTTCGTACACCACGATGTAGGTTAGGTGATAAACGATCCAGTGAGTTCTGATGCCGGAACGTACTCCGGAGTAGACCCCTTTATTCAGGGGGTTGGCCGTGAACTGTGCAACTGTCTGCAAATTATCTTTGGTTCAGACATTGTGCAACGACCTGATTTACCGACTAGGTGTGCAGGTGTTCAGACCGTATGTAGCTGGAGGACATATCGTTGCAGTTGTGGTGGTGGTGGTGGACGTAGCGTCACAGTCGTGACGGAGGACGTAGCGTCACAGTCGTGACGGAGGACATAGTGTCACAGTCGTGATATGAGTTACCTCTTGGATGCGCGGTTGGTCAGGCGTGTGACATGTGTCACCCGGCGGGGTTCGTGTGTGTGGTGACGTCGCCGCCCAACGCCACGCCGCCACCCACACCACCCGCTCAAGGTCTGTGGGCGTGGTTGCCTCCCTCCAACACCCCCACCAGCTGTAATTCATATCTACTCCTCCGGAAAATTTATCACGTTCGTATTAAACTCGCGATTTAACTCTGACATTGAAACTTAAGTGGCCGCGCGGCCTGCAGAGATTGGTTCTTGTGAAGGGGGGGTGGGTGGGTGGTCCATCATCCTGGGCGAGGAGTGTGGTTCCTGCCGGGGCGCCCGCCTCTCCTGAAGGCTTTGTCTTGACGCACAGCTTCCCCTCCCTGGGGCGTGCTGGGGGACCAGGCTGCTGCTGCTGCCCCGTCCCATGAGCCCGTCTTGTCAGCCACCTACCAACACACCCTCACCCACTCCGCCAGGCTAGGTAGGAGGTGGTCGTGAGGGATGTTGGTAATGGTACTCGGGGGTGGATGGTGAGGTTTGTGCAGCTGCAGGAGGCGATGGTGTGGGACGTGGTGATGATGACACAGACAGACAGACAGACTGGGGATGTGGTGATGGTAAGAGACAGACTAGTGGTGATGGTTACAGACAAACAGACTGGTGATGTGATAGCCATTGGAGACACAGACGGACAGAATGGTGACGTATTGGCCATTGGAGACAGACAGACAGACAGACAGACTGATGGTGTGGTGGTGATGGTGACAGTCAGAGTGGTGATGGTGCTGGTGATGGAGACCGTCGGGTGCCATGGGGCCGGATCACGGCGGGTGGTTATGGAAGGTCATGTCATGTAGCAGCGTGGTGCGTGGCGACGACCTTGGCGCGTGCCGCATATAGTGTTGGCGTGTGGGGTGCGGGCGTGGGTGTCACACTGCCATTAACGGCTTCACTACTCCACCAGCGTTACACACACACACACACACACACACACACACACACACACACACACAGGGGAGGAGTAAGTGCAGGAAAGGAGTGCATGTCGTTGTTGAATGATTATAATCTTCCGCTGAATCTTACTGAACCAGAACAGATACACAAGTCTACCAGTGAAGGAACAGATCGCGATCGTACGCTCATTAGTGAAACACCACCCAATTCCACAGAGATGACAGAGTTATAGTAAATAGAGGATTTCATAGGTGAAGTGGTAGGCTCCGCGGAATTCGATCTCCATGGAGGCGGAGTGTGTGTTTCATGGAGACGGATTCGTAAGTGTGTGTGTCACTGTGAGAGGAAGTGGTACGTCATTACCAAATGTTATCCATCCACAAAGCAGCAGGTAAATTTGAATATACTGAATATTGATAACACCAGTCGGGGAAAAAGGGTGATCCTGCAATGCCTGAGTCTGTTTTGTGGCAACTAAGAACATGAGAATATAGAAGAACAAGGAGACTCAAAGCTTTAATATAGTCATTGGAAACTAGGCAGAATTAAATTATTTCTGAGTATATATATATATATATATATATATATATATATATATATATATATATAGATATAGATATATATATAAAGTTGATTATCTTGGAGACAAATGAGTGTCCTTCCATCTATACTCATATATATATATATATATATATATATATATATATATATATATATATATATATATATATATATATATATATATATATATTTTTTTTTTTTTTTTTTTTTTTCCAAAAGAAGGAACAGAGAAGGGGGCCAGGTGAGGATGTTCCCTCAAAGGCCCAGTCCTCTGTTCTTAACGCTACCTCGCTATCGCGGGAGATGGCGAATAGTATGAAAAAAAAAAAAAAAAAAAAAAATATATATATATATATATATATATATATATATATATATATATATATATATATATATATATATATATATATGTGTGTGTGTGTGTGTGTGTGTGTGTGTGTGTGTGGTTATTGTTGTGGAGAGTCTATATAGTCAAGTGGGACACAGAGGGAAGGGACTTGACATGTGTATTATGTAGGAGGGAATAAGCCTCAGGAATCTGTGTGAGAGAGAGAGGCTTGTGGACTCGACCCTATACCCAACCCATCGCCAGAGTTCCCCCCACCTGAAGAAAATTGAAAACGAGACAAACTGTCTGCTGGCACATATTAAAATCACTTTCTGGAAGAAAAAAGATAGCGAAATATACCGTAGACTGTATAGAAATGTACCGTAGACTGTTTATATCGCCTAGTAAACCAAAAGGAGAGTATGCTTCTCAAGTATGGTCTGAGCCCATAAAGAGGAGGGCCACCAAAATATTACCAGAATTATATAGAGCTGCGTTACCTTGAGGGGTTAGAATCCATAGATTTTTGTCCGCTGTGGAAGAGAGAGGACTAAATGGGTGATTCGATCTCGACCTCTGAAGTTGTTCAGCCGTTTCGATCAAGTCGCCAGTGAACAGGTCACGACACTTCTTCAAAAGATGCAGGGATGGAGCAGCCAGGGACCGTAACATGGTGTTGAGCGAGACACTAGAGATATATAACACGGAGTGGTGGATAGGGGGTCGGGGTGAAGAAAATGACGGAACACGTGCATGCACGAGACGTACAGGACTTTCTCAAGTTATGGATGAAAAAAAAAAAGGTAGAGAGATCGAAATCCCACGGGTGTAAAACTCTCCCCTCCCCCGCACGGGACAAATAAGTAAATAACTTACACACACACACACACACACACACACACACACACACACACACACACACACACACACACACACCCCTGAGATGTTATCTTATATGATGTCATACATGCAGCTCTCTTAGACTTGACTTCACCATCCCGCACTCCTGGTGAGATCATGGGATGTCAGTATGTAAACATGGAAATGCTGTAATAGAGGGTATAGTTCACATTTCCTTGGATATCTAAAACCCAGTTTCAGAGAGAGAGAGAGAGAGAGAGAGAGAGAGAGAGAGAGAGTTATCTTCTGCGAATACTTGCTAGCGAACGGCTTTGGCGCGTAGTGCTCATCGTGGGGGAAAAAATTATTTAAGAATAACGAATCTTGTGAGTTCCGGCAGCCCACGTGTGGGGTGAGGCTAAAAAAAATAAATGAATAAATAAATAAATGAAAGGCGGCAAGCTAAGCCAAGGAGGGGCACTTGATAGCCACTGAAGTGCTGGCTTATTATGCCGCCGTCACTAAACATCCTGATATACCCACCAGGGAGACATTGTTTATACCTAATGCGTACGATGTTTTTTTTTTTTTTCCCAGGATAAACGAATGGACAGCCGTTAAAGTCATTGACTAGAAATGATGTCTTTTTTAACTCTTGGAAGTAGCCCCGCATGGGATCCACTACGCTGTAGAAAATGCGCAGTAGAAATATATATATATATATATAAAAAAGACCGGTTCTTCTATGGCCCAGACTCCCATCACCAGAGGATGTGATCGCATTACACATGAGAGTACAATCATAAGGGATACAACCATCTCTTTGTTGTGCTCGCAAGGTCGACTCTCTTCTGCTGTTTTTTTTTTTTTTTTTTTTTGGGGGGGGGAAGGGGATAATGGGAGGGGGAAAAAAACAATGAATGTAATTTTAACCTTGTGGGGGTTGTAAAGTTTTTATATAAATATATACGTTGTATCACCAGGAAATCGTAGGTCGTTACTGTAGCGTAGTCAAGAAAGAAAAGTGTAATGTTTTTTTAAGGGAAAAAGTGAGATTTTTAAAACAAGGAAATTAAAATTTCAATACAAGGAATATATTTAGAAAACGGCACACTTCAAATTGAAATTTTTTTTTTTCAACATTATGTTTGGAGATTTTGTTGTGTGTGTAAATTTGTATAACCCTTCACAGCTGTGAGATCAGGAGGGTGTGGGGTTCGATTCCGCCGGGTCTAATGATAAGGGAGGGAACCTTGCTTATCAGGGAGGCTGTTTCATCTATAGGACCTAGATAGCTTTTTTTTTGTAGTTATATCTGTAATGTAAGAATATTTCGATGGCTGTTAAGTCCAACGACAGCTGTTGTTATTTTTTTTTTTAATTTTATAACCCCAGAACACCTTTCAGGGCCCATGCAGCTTCAGGGATACCTTATTATGTCCAGTAGCAAGGAAATGACAAATGATTCCTATGGAGGGAGAATTTTCATCATCCATTGATGATAATACACAGACCCACGAACGTATGAAGACGGAGTGCGGTAACGTCGAACACCAGAGGGAGAAATAAAAGAAAAAAAATATTTCGCCGTTTTATGACGAATCAATTAATTTCTTCAGCATGAAACAAAAGACTTTAGAGAATTCAGGAGTTGAGAGCATCACTAGTGTTGACGGTTGGCGGCGGGCTTGGCCGCCTCGTCGCCTGCAGACGGTTTGATAATTTCAACATTTTCCCCCTTGAGAAAACTCTCTACAGATCCACGTACAAGGTTCACACGAACTCATAAAGATAGGCCACGTATGTGCCGTATTAGCTTTACATCCATAATTTTCAGAAAATGCTGCATTTAAGTTTGCAGTGAGCATTGTATCAGTTTATTTACGAAGTGGTTGCGTCGGCTCACAAGGTCACGTGACTGACACAGTTACCGCGGAGCGCGCCAGTGGTTAAATCCACTTACGCGGCAATTTCTCTTGTGTATTTACCCACCGCCAGCTTTGATTACACCTACGCACATACTCACGGACATACTTCAGGCCCGCATGATGAGGATTTAATATACGAGACAATCGAGCCGGGGCGACGGCGGCAGCGTGTTAGATACACTGTAGTGAGTGTCACGCCCGCCGCAGCCGTTCAAGGAGATTTAAAAAAAAGAACAAAAAAAAAACACCAGTTTCACATAATTCATAATAACAGGGACGGATATCCAGTTATACATGATTCACATTAACTGAGATTTATTTTTTGTCTTATTTTGAATTTAGTTTTTTTTTTTAAGCTGAAGGCTTCGATCGCGGTCAGAATTCGGCTTCTGAAGGCCAGGCCTTAAACGAAACATTACATAAAACTGTAGAGAAGATGTGATTTTCATTGTTTTTGAAGTGGTAAAAAAAAAAAGATGCTTTTTAATAAGAGCGTTCTGGCAGTAGGCTGTTAGGATAGACGACGAGAAAGCAGAAGTAAAAAAAGATCCAAAACTTTAGCGATGTCGGGGATGAGACGTCACAACTGGAAGCTGCTTTTGTTTACGAATTATGTTAGACCTATGGTCAGCGTCTCTGTCTCTCAGGAGATTATCCCATCTAAATAGCAGCTATCTGTTGCACAGGGGAAGCGTGAGTGGAGAGAGAGAGAGAGAGAGAGAGAGAGAGACCTTCTGTCTCTTCAAAAGTTTTGAATATAGACATCTTGTATTACCCACGAAAGGCTGGATTACGAATTCAAGAGTTCTTGTTGCACCGGACAAAGCTGGCATATAACCTGGCGCTGTACCCGCGAAGAGTTTGAAAACAGCTTTGCTGATGTAAGGAAAAGCTTGAATATCAACAGTCTTTTATAAAGAAAGGCTATCAGGCATTTGTGTCCCCCTCGAAAAGCTGGAATATGGACAAATCCAGTTGCACAAGGAAAGCTTACATTTATGAAAGACTCTAATACAAGGAAAGCTTTACCGTAAAATAAGAAGCTTCTCTATAGAAAATATTGAATACAGACAGCATCTTATAAGCACAGAAAAGCTTATATATAAAAAGCTTGTGATACAAATGCTTCTTATAAGCTTCAATGTGAATAGTAACTGTTGAACACAGGAAGCTTGAATGTGATGATAATAATAGTAAGCTTGTCGGTAAGCAGGAAATTCGTGACTAAAGAACTTATGGTACAGGAAAGGTTTCGCACGAATATTACACTGACGAGCCTGCTCACTGGTACTTATTTTCCAGTTTGTATTGTTTTTGAATGTGAGAAATCTTGTTTGATGGACTCCAAGGAGGTTGTATAGATGAATGTAACAGGTGTAGGTGGACAAATGTAACAGGTGTAGGTTGAAGAATGCAATAGGTGTATGTGAACGAATGTAACAAGTGTAGGTGGACGAATGCAACATGTGTAGGTGGACGAATGTAATAGCTGTAAGTGGACGAACGTAACAGTGGTAGATAGGCGAATGTGACAGGTGTAGGTGGATGAATGTAACAGGTGTAGGTGCACGAATGTAACAGTGGTAGGTGGACGAATGTAACAGGTGTAGCACGTAGGAGGAGTTGTGTAGTGGATGAATGTAACAGGTGTGGAAAGGAGGAGGAAAGGAAAGAGTTTGATGTACATATACACATTTACCTGACGAGAAAAGTGACTCAGTGTCACACACACACATCACCTGTTTGGCTGTAATGAACCTCTTTCGCTGTAGTTACTGTTAACCTCACAACGCATAAGTCAATCATCAGGTTTGGATCCTAACTGTACGATCCTTAGGTACGATTGACCGGATCCTCTTAAGTGTTACGTCATATGCTAGGCCAGCATACCCAAGGGTCGAACCTTCGTGTTGTTTAAGGGTCGTACCGTCGTGTCGTTCAAGGGTCGCACCGTCGTGTCGCTCAAAGGTCTTGCCGTTTTGTTCAAGGGTCGCACCGTCGCGCTCGAGGGATTAATAAATCATATTTCTGAGCGGCTAAGGGAAGCTCTGTGGTGTTGACGCCCCTCGGGGCCACAGCAGGAGTCTCCTTGTGCTCGTCGGGCTGTGATGACTAACCCACATTTGGGATGTCGGATCAGTTCACTTGGATAATTTTCAAGGTGAGGAAAGCCAGGGTGTTGTGAGCAAGGTCGTGGTGGGGCGGGCGGGAGTGAGGACTGGCTGGCTGACTCACGGGCAGGGTGGCGGCAAACACTGGATATTATGTGGCAGTTTGACACGGCTGTCCGCGGTCACAGGTTATCACAGTCACGCGCAGTTTGTGGCCTCGCTTTGCCGGTGACGGCTTCTGCCTCCTGGAGCCCCACGGCCAGCCGTTCCTCCCCCAAGGGTACGCTCATTCCCCGCAGGGCAGGTGCCTTTACTGAGGGAGACCATTGGCGCTTGTGTCGGGCGTGGCACACACGGGTACGAGAAGTGTGCTCGAAGGGCTGGCTGCCAGGCCACCCCCATACCCCGATCCCTTCGACCAAATGATGACGTGGGGCCCGCACGTTACTGCGTCACCCATGACGGCGTGACAAGCGCACCCGCCGGGCGCCATCCTTGACGCCGACAAAGCCGCAGGACAAAACACCACACCATTATCTTCGTCAGGATACGCTCTTAACGCCACCCGCTCGATGCACCGCCGCCGCTGGTTCCTACACCCCCGGCAGCCATTGTCTCCAGCGCCGGGGGTGAACCTTTGTCACATTTGAGTTGAGGTGTGTCACCTGGGGGAGCAGGTGTAGACAGTTGTGGACAAACATGGTGGGTGTAGGAGGAACAGGAGCGGCGATGGTTGGGAGAACCCTAGCAAGAGTCAGTCACGGACGGAGCCTTACCACCTACTGGATTCGCTTGGCTCTGGCCTGCCCCAGGTACCACGTTTGTTGCCATCTGACAAGTTCTCTCATTCATCTTTGATGCCACACCACCACCACCACCAGTACCACCACCAGCAGGTGGGTGTGCCAGCGCCCTCTGTTGATGACGCTTGGCCCTCATACATCCTTCATCACCAACACCGCTGGCGTGGTGCGTGTTGTGTGCCCGGGTGTTGTTGTTGGAGTGGTGAGGGAGGATGGAGGGCGCGTGTTGGTACGGTTAATACCTTCGTCAGCAGGTGCAGGGCTCCCACCTGCAATATTGATGGCGTCCACTTTGCTCTGTCACGTGACCTGCCCAACACCCACCCCACCCCAGGCACCCACCGACACACAAACATACAAACACACTGACACCTCCTCCTCCGCCTCCTCCTCCTCCCGTGAGTTGTGTGGACAGTTCCGATGTGTTGGTAAAGCGTGATATACCTGACGGTGTAAATGCATCTCTTTAACCCATTGAACACGACGGTCCTACCCTTGCACGAGCCTCGAATGCGATCGCAGGAACAGGACGCGTAGACGATCTTTGAGCTTCCAAGATTCGACCCTTTAGAATGTGACGCCGATATTTCCACCATGGGACGCCGATATTCCCTGTGCATCTGCCACACCAGGCGTCGCATTATGCACACATTCCACTAATCCTTTTACGTCATGGAGATAAAGAGACCTTTGTTCTCAAGCACTTTGTTACTGTTTTCCCTTTGAGTGTGTGTGTGTGTGTGTGTGTGTGTGTGTGTGTGTGTGTCTCGCCGTGATAAGAACTCGTTATCTTGTCGACAGATTATTCAGAATATTATCTGACGTCATCCGACAATTGTTTTCCAGTGGATAGTTAAAAGAGATTTCGTCCAGGTGCAACATTTTTATTATATTTTTTTTCGATGTTACTGAACTCCGTCTACATGATTAACAAAGTCTCCTTTACTGAGGCCGTATCATCATCATGTAGCCAAAGGGAATACGTTCTCGCCGTGGAACTTTTCACTCCGAAGACCTTCATTTCCCTGCTTCTGGTTGTAGTGCAGCCCAGCCTTGAGGCTATAGGAGCCCTTATATATATATATATATATATATATATATATATATATATATATATATATATATATATATATATATGTATATATGTAATGTATACTCATTTATATAGTTACCCAAAGACACCTTTCCTTGGGCTCCTGCAGCTTAAAGCTGCACCACACTCGGATGCAGGGACAAGATGGACTCCTTTGAAGCGATACGTTCTCTGACATGATTGTACACACGATGAGGGACTTTAAAGTATGCGTATAAGGCTCCCTGGGAGGAGCGCGGAGAGGAGTCGGGCAACAGTTGGGAGTGTAGGAAATGGAACCCCCTCTTCCTTCCCTGGGAGGTGCAGCCGGCCTCACGGCCTTGCTGTAGGAATGGGAATTCTGGCAGCCGGTCGGCCGCCACACACACACACACACACACACACACACACACACCTCACATTCCCGGCACTCCAGTCATCGTCGCGGCCTCCGTCGCCGCCGCCGCCGCCGCTCACTCTTCGTCTTCTGCTACCCCCATGGTCAGGAACCTCCCCGCCTGCTATCTACCTCGAGCTGCTCCTGTCGCTGTTCTGGCTGTTGCCGGAGGAGGAGGAGGTCAACGGTCGTGATGGTAGTAGGTCGTGGTAGGTCGGGGTCAATTGGTGTTGGTCGTCTTCGTGTATCGGTGTTGAGTAAGGTCGTGTTATGTATGAGGGCTGGTGAGGCTCATCTGTTGCTCGGCGATGCTGAGAGTGCTTCTCTGTCTGTGGCTGCGGCTACAGCTGTTGTTGTTCTCCTCCTCCTCCACCTCCTTCTCCTCCTCCTCTTCCTCCTCCTCGTCCTCCTCCTCCCTCCCTTCCTCCCTGCTAGCCATCGTAATAGAGTGCTTGGCGCTGCAATCGTCGCGGCTGACAAGCTAATTAGAGACACAAGGAGCGGCGATTGGATCCTGTGGGTGATGTGATGCATAGGCGTTTTGCCCTGGCTCCCTCACCCCACCTCCCCTCGTCACCAACCACACCATCATCATCACTCCTTCCGCCTAGGACTGCTGACCCACTTGAACACGAAGCTCCGAACCTTTTTGGGCACGACGGTACGGCTTATCATGATTTTTGGCCTTTGCGGTCACGCTTTAAGGGTTCAAACCGTAAAGCTCAAGGGTTCGAACCGCAGTTCTCATGGACCGCCCAAGGAACCACACTCTCTTCTTGCAAGAGCTCATAACTTTGGTTTTGAGCCGCTGGAAGCAGAGGGTTTCAAGGAAAATTCTCCATGGATAATCATCATCGATGAACTGAACCCGAATCGTTTCTTAAAGATGTGCTTCCACGTTGCAAGTCAATGCCCCCCCACCAGGTCCCCTCCGGCGGTGTCTCGTGTCACCGGTAGACGTGACTGGCACTGCTCAGGACCCGTAGCACTGTCTAGGACCCTTAGAAGTGAAATAGCACTTTCCAGGACCCGCGGCAGTGTCCGATGGACACTGTCTAGGACCCACGGAAGTGACTTGGTCACTGCCCAGGACTGGCAGCACTGCCTAGGACCCTTGGAAGTGAACTGGCACTGTCCAGGACTCCGCGGCAGTGCACCGCGAGCGGCCAGGGGCAACCATACGCAGCAGTTTTTCCCGCTGTATCAATGTGTTGTTGTGTTGGGGAGGGAGGGAGGGGGTAGATTCCCGCTGTTTTTGTCGTCATGTGTGGCCGGAGTGTGTGAACTGGGGCTGCCGGTTTTATTGTCTCTTGTAACACGGCAATTTGAAAGCCATTTATATATATATATATATATATATATATATATATATATATATATATATATATATATATATATGTGTGTGTGTGTGTGTGTGTGTGTATATATATGTGTGTGTGTGTATGTGTATGTATGTGTGTATGTGTGTGTATGTGTGTGTGTGTGTGTGTGTGTGTGTGTGTGTGTGTGTGTGTCTCCTTGAACTGTTTAGCTTGGCTCTAGCTGCGCAACAGCTCCTGCGTTGTCATAGCTGTAACGCTAAAGCCTTTTCCCTTTGTCGCGTTAGTAACGGTACTCTTCCCCGTTGGAACGTCGCTAACGGTGCCCTTCCCCGTTGGAACGTCATTGATGGTGTGACCTTCCCCGTTGTAACGTCGGTAACGGTAACCTTTTCCCTTTTTGTCACATCAGTAACAGAGTCGGACGTGTGTGTTGTATACGCTTCTGACTCCCACGCGTTACATTCATTCGGCTGGTGCGTGTAACATTCGTATGCAACTCATGTTATACCCTAACAGGTGTTTTGGTTCACACGTTAATCTCACATTAGTTAAGCTGATGCACGTTACAGGTACGTTACGTAACTCACATGTAACTAGACTCGTGTTACACCCTCGTTAATGTCACGCCTGTATGTTCCTTGTAGCACAGTTGTGTGAAACTATGTATCACACACGTTACAATCCCTCACATTTGTTACTTGTGTCACGCATCTGATTTGCACCGACATGTGTTACTGGTATAACGTGGGAACGTTACGTCACAGCTGTGTCACATCTGTTGGTGTGATGAGGTGAGGACGTCTTCATTGTGACACCTCGACGCCTCTGTGATGTAACACCTTCAAACCTGGGTTGTGACACCTTCACACCAGGGTTGTGACACCTTTACACCTGGGTTGTGACACCTTTACACCAGGGTTGTGACACCTTTACACCTGGGTTGTGACACCTTTACACCTGGGTTGTGACACCTTTACACCTGGGTTGTGACACCTCCCCACCTGTATTGTGACACCTCCACACCTGTGATGCGATATCTTCACACCCGGAATGTGACACCTTGACATATTTGGTTATGACAACACGCCTGGGTTGTAACGTCTTCACCAGGGTTGTGACACCCCGTCCTCTGGGTTTGGCACCCTCACCTCTGAGTTTTTTAAGATGCCCTTTTTTTACCTCCACACCACAGTTTTGACACTCACGCCTG
>NC_092231.1:9603196-9713196 GCF_036320965.1 Panulirus ornatus
ACCCCGCCGTGCCCCGGAGAGTCAGTCGTACGTCCGTGCTCAAGGAGGACCTTGATAATCAACTGATAACAAACAAAGCAAAAGAGTGTAAAACTCGAGATCCCTCTGTGTGTGCGTGTGTGTGTGTGTGTGTGTGTGTTTGTACCCTCTTCACCAGTCATCACGTTTTTTATTCATGCTTGCAAGTGTTTAATTGTTGTTGTGTTGTGTCTCGCGTGCAACAGATCCCGGGTCGACGATGCTGGCAGGATCCCTGACGCCCCCAGACAAGGTGAACGGGGAAGGGCACCACCATCCGGCCCACCACCACCATGCCCTCATGCCCGTCATGCCCACCCTGCACACGCCGCCCTCGCCACTGCCCACGCCTTCCCCGCCCGTCTATGACAGGTTCGCGTAAGTATTGCCCAAGAATCTCCTCAGCCGTCCATGTAGGGTTGAGCTGCACAGCCTCTTTAAGTCTTAATCCTTCTGTGGAGGGTCGGAATAACCTCGTTCTAAATGCTGGACAAGGGTGGTTGTTGCATTTCTCTTTCCAGTTTTGGAAATGGATTAATCTGAAATTAGTTGATATATATATATATATATATATATATATATATATATATATATATATATATATATATATATATATATATATATATATATATATTATCCCTGGGGATAGGGGAGAAAGAATACTTCCCACGTATTCCCTGCGTGTCGTAGAAGGCGACTAAAAGGGGAGGGAGCGGGGGGCTGGAAATCCTCCCCTCTCAATTTTTTTTTAATTTTCCAAAAGACGGAGCAGAGAAGGGGGCCAGGTGAGGATATTTCCTCAGTGGCCCAGTTCTCTGTTCTTAACGCTACCTCGCTAACGCGGGAAATGGCGAATAGTTTGAAAAAAAAAAAAAAAAATATATATATATATATATATATATATATATATATATATATATATATATATATATATATATATATATATATATATATAATGTCTTTACTCATATGTGTCTATACACACACACACACGCTAGCCTAAGCCAGGTACCCACTTTTCGACCAGCCCCGAGAGGAGGATGAAAGCCTGGGTTGGGAACACTGCCGTACCCAGGATTCGAACCGGGGCGGGCCTGTGCATGAAGCATGATCAGCAACGCTGACCATAACACCAAAGTATCCTGTGTGTATTCCTGTTAATGTCACGTCACGCCTTAACCTTATAGTTAATACACACGCCCATTTACACCCCATCCTGTGTCTGTTACTCATTCATCGACCAGCCCCAAAGGGGAGGATGAAAAGCTGAGGTGGCTGTGAGCCGGCTACCATGACCCGGAATTCGAACGTAAACCTGGTAGATTGATGGGTCACAGACGCTAACCACTGCACTATGGAGGTGCGTGTGTGTGTGTGGCATAGAGGTGGAACGTCCCTGCAACGCATGAAGAGGCGTAGCCCAGCGTGTCCACAGACGTGAATATGGGATATGATAACTTCGGGTTATTACCATCGGTTAAAGCCATGTGAAAGAGTAGGACATACGAGTGTGAAGGATTCGATCGCACTTTCTCGTAAGAGCCACGATAGATTTTATTACTGCGAAGCTTAGAGAAGTAGACTTTTGGTTGAACAGTTGTTGGGTTAGTGTTACCGTGACGGGGTGTCGTCTGGGCTGGGCTCACAGTAACTCCGTCCTGAGTTATGGGGCTGTCCTCGGAGACCATGTTATCCCTTCGTCTGACAGTTGCTCTCTCTCTCTCTCTGAAGTTCGTGAACTGTTTCGGGCCCTATCCAAGCAAGGGGAGCGAGAGTTAAAAAAAGAAAAGGAAAAAATAAAGAATTAACGCTGTTCTGTCATAAACACGCGACCTCGCACGGCAGTAAATATCGAATTAATAATCGAGAGGTTGTGATTACTATGTTAAAGAGTAGCGTGAGTCATCCCGGCTGAAGTGAGGCTGGTAACAGAGGCGCCACGACCAAGTGTTGGCGGTATCCTTGGCAAGCGCTACAATCAACGGCCATTGTAAGTAATGGAGTAAATTGCGACATCATATCCTGGGGATGTGGTGTTTATTTTTTTTTCTCTCACTTTTTTTGGGGGCCATATCGTCATGCTCTCGACGCCCAACATTTTATATATATATATATATTTTTTATGCCCTAGTGGGAGTCCCTCTGCCTCTTGTCAGATTATGTTACGTGTTATGGACGGCAGGCCTTTGTCGCAGCTGCCAAGACAAAGAAGATATCATAGACCACCCTCCCCCCCTTTTTTTAGCCTTTTTTTTAGCCTTTCTTTCTTTACGAAGAGAAAAAGATGAGGCACGCTTGGCTCTATCATGATCCCCCATCGAGCGAAACTCTTCTCTTGCAACCACAGCTTTGGCAAGAGTATATGTTGTCTAACCAGTGGGTGATGAAATGTGTTTAGGAGGAGGTCTCGCCTCGATCGTTCTCCTCCCTCTTTACTTTTTTGTGGGTATTGAGGGCGTGACGTGGCAACCTTTACATCATACACGTCTTCGAGGCTATTGGGACTGCAGGTGTCCGTGGCTTAACCACTGTCTGCCATCGTTGATGAGCATAAAGATGATTTCAGAAACCTCTTCAGTAAGGTTATCGTCAAGGCTCGGGGAGATGCTCACCTCTCCATTGCGGCGACTTGGGCAACAGTATCTTAGCATGGTCCTCTAGTCGACGAAGCTCAGCAGGGCCTGGGGGGTGTGTCTCACCAACAGAAGTGTGTGTGTACAACCCTCTCCCCGCCACAACTCCGATATGTCCCGGGAATCTCCTGGTCGACAGGGACCCGCGTCACCAACACAAACTTAAAGAGAGAGGTCTGGCCGGAGAAATCCTTGGCCCTTCCGTCACTCATCATCATCGACCATCTTGGTTCACCGCCGCCCACCAGGATGTTCTTTGATCGGCACAGCCTTGCTGGCTCTTGATGATGGGTATTACGACGTGATAAACTTGACAGCCAAACCTCGCACGGACGGAACCTTCAACAACCCCCTCCCCCAACCCCCTCAATAAAGCATTATGCCTCTCCCTCCGGCACAGGGTTAGCGAGGGTTCAGGCTGTAAACAGTTTATCTCCTTCGTTACGTCTTGATTCCCGTGTGACATCCGCCCGTGATGACTGAACAACGCACGCAGAAGAGAAGGGACAAGAGACTGTGTTTGTCATCTGTCGAGGCCAGATAACGTGAGTAGCAATGACACAGTATATGCAAGGTTCAAGTTCTGTTTTAAACTTGACCCACTGCTCTTGCTGGGAGTCAGGGTAACGCTGACGCATGAACTGGGGATGACAAGGTAACGGTGACGTGCATAGTAACGCGTCATGAGTAACCCTCGTCCACACAGGTTGGAAATGATGTAACTTTCACATACATGCTTCATAATGGAGTACACAGCTAGCATTGTAAAGTCTCCGGAATATGTTGGAAATGCAAGCCAAGGAACTTCCAGATCCCTATGTGGGATTGAGTAGCGGCAACATAGGGTTGATGTGATAGGTAACATTAGCAAACAGTGTTGAGTGATAAGCATGTCTTTTACAGACAGGGTAGTGATTGGAAGTACGACTGTCATGCCTAATGGGTATTGTATGTGACGCTGACACATACTACGTAGTGGGGCATTGTACGTAATGCTGTCATTCGTAGTGTGTGTGTGATATTGTTAGTAACGTTGACGTACGTAGTGGGTATTGTAAGTAACGCTGACATTCGTAGTGGGCACTGTTAGTATTGCTGATCTACGTTGTAAGTATTGTAAGTAATGGTAACATTCGTATGGGTATTGTAACTAATGCTGACATTCGGAGTGGGCATTGTAAGTAATGCTGACATTCGTAGTGGGCATTGTAAGTAATGCTGACATTCGTAGTGGGTATAGTGAGTAACGTCGACATATGTTATGGGCATTATACGTAATGCTGACATTCGTAGTGGGGTGTTGTAAGCAGTGTTGACATACGTATTGGGTACCGTAAATATTGCTGACATACGTGGTGGGTAGGATTTATAGATATCTCTTGCTCACTAATTAGGATTCTAAGTAGGTTTACGTACCGAATAGGATTCATAAGTATAGTTTTTAAATAACGTTCGCAGATATCGTGGGAATTTAAGTTACGTCGATGTAAAGAAATACAAAGTAAAGTTTTGTGACATAGATATTAAAAGTGACATTAGCGTTATAAGTAAAACTGACGTAAGGATGATATGACGGCCATCCCAAGCAGCCTTGGGATTATGAGGAGCGTGGAGGACAGGAACTGGGAGGTTGTGTGAAGAACTGACGTGCATGACGGAGGGTCTGCTGAGGGGCGAGGCTGGACGTGGAGGGATGTATGCCACCCGTGGCGTACCTCAGGGAGAGTGGGAGGGAGGAATGGTACCCGTGGCGTAGCTCAGGGAGGGAGGGAGGCATGACACCCATGGCATAGCTCAGGGAGGGAGGGAGGCATGACACCCATGGCATAGCTCAGGGAGGGAGGGAGGCATGACACCCATGGCATACCTCAGGGAGGGAGGGAGGCATGTCACCCATGGCATAGCTCCGGGAGGGAGGGAGGCATGACACCCATGGCATAGCTCAGGGAGGGAGGGAGGCATGACACCCATGGCATAGCTCAGGGAGGGAGGGAGGCATGACACCCATGGCATACCTCAGGGAGGGAGGGAGGTATAGCAGCGTGTGGCATATGTGAGTCAGCTCGGGGGTTACGTCAAGCGAGGAGCGACGGTGGCCACGCTCGCGCCACAGCACTATATCAAAACTGTCGTCCAAGGTTATATTATACAGGAGGTAGCGACACATGTAGCGTACGTACACTGTGTACCTGGTGAAGACTTAGGATGGACCCCAACGCGGGAATTGCATTGCTGAAGGTTTGTTCGGTTCATAAGGGAATGAAATATATTTTCGACCGAAATTGCGTCACGTTCGGCACTAGCTTCCTCTTTTTTTATAGTAACTCGAATTATCAGAATATATTTGGGAACGTGAGGGAGAAGATTGTGCGTGTCGGGACTACATAGTGTGAGCTGGGGTGGTGTGAGGTGGTGGCGACGCGTGATAGGCCGCCCCTTAACCTCGCAACCTCCTACCACCACCGCAGCTAACACACACACACACATACACACACCGGCGCGCGCGCGTTCTGTCACCACAATCGACGAGTTCCAGTCAGAACTCGTCCTACACCTACCATTGTGAACGTCATAAAACACTCCAGGAACAAGCGCATGGACGTGCAAGTGAACACTCTGTGAGGTTGTGTGGTATGTCGACCACTGTATTACTGTAACTGTTCATCACTTAATCTTCAGCCAAGTGCGTGATGTATAAACCATACAGTTTACTCTGTCAACATTCCTGTATATCTACCACCCTGTCTGTCTTTACACGTACCTCACCCTCGTGCATATCCAAAGTGTGGACGTATCAAGCTCCCTTTAGTCTTAAGCATTTGTATGATTTGTTAACTAGTAAATATAATATCCTCCCAGTTCTGTAATATTTGTGGTACCTTGGCTGAATGGCTGCGTAAATCCAATAGACTGTCATTTATTTACACACACACACACACACACACACACACACACACACACACACACACACCCTCTGACTGCAGTCCACTCTCGAAAAGTTTAAGTTAGCGTTAGCTTACACAGGTATCGTAAGCTCTGGGGGAGCTACTTGGTGATAATAGATTCTCCCCGGCCACCCACACCCTCGTCACCTCTCTGGAATTTATATACCGCAGAATAAAGGAGCTCAAGACTTCCATGGTCCTCACCTTCGTGGACTTCACAAAGGCTTTTGACCTTCCCAGCCACAACATGATCATCAACAAAGCCACCTGCCTTAGGCTACGGGGAAGTCTCATTCCAGACTTCCTCGGCGAGCGTGGCCACGTTGTGCGTTACCGAGGGGGCAATCTCCACCTTCCAGTTCCTCACCTGTCGGCTCCCACGGGACACAAAGATGGTTATCCTTGTGTCTGTCCGTCTTTATACGGGTAATTGGTACCCTGATAGACGCACCAGCTTGCCAGAAGTATCTTGATAACGGTGCTGTGGGTATTGTTGTTAACACAGCAGATCTTTCGACTACAATACCGTCAGAAGCCTCTAGAACTGGACAGCTGCATCACCATCAGCTTCGCTTCCAGTTATGCCCCACACCCCTGCTCTCTCGCACCAAAACTTCGAACCACGTCCCACCTCCCTACTGTCTTACGAGACCCCCAGCCTCCTCCAGGTTGCCCAGTCCCTCCCCAAGCTTGTTTGTGTCACTCCAGACGGTAAATTAAGAAGGAAAGAGCACGTCAGTACCATCGTCAAACCCTCCAGCTATCGTCTTTCCATCCTGCGTTGACTCTGACGCTCTGGAGTCCCAGCACCTGAACTCAAGAACTTCGACAAGACGGACAATCCCTCCAGAACCACCTACCTGTGCCTGACCCCGTCTGGTACTTTCGTATCTACCACGAGAAAAAAAAGACAAAAAATACATGAGAGGGTGTTATTATAACACCATGAGTTTCTGACCCTCTTACACCACCCTTCAAGAAGTGTACAGATCAACCTGGGCGGGTATCTACGAACTAACGCGGACCGGGACAGCAACAGACCCTTCCCAAATATTGTGATCATTAATCATTTGTGGAAATATATATATATATATATATATATATATATATATATATATATATATATATATATGCGTGTGTTGGCGTTTATGTATGTACATGGGTATGTGGGTGGGTTGGCCCATTCCTCGTCTGTTTCCTTGCGCTACCTCGCTAACGCGGGAGACGGCGGTTAAGTATAATAAATGAGATAATGTTTGTGTATATATATATATATATATATATATATATATATATATATATATATATATATATATATATATATATGTATATGAAATATAATTTTTACCTATTTAGCAACCTTTCTTTTTATAGCATCTTTATTAGAGTATCATTATTTTTACCCTTTGGTTGCAATTAGTAAATCGTTTTATTATTATTATTATTATTATTATTATTATTATTATTATTATTATTTATGATTAAGTAATACCTGCAAGATCATACACAAACTTACATATGAATGGAGAGCGTTGGACATGGGAGTGACTGATGTTTTTATCCCGTTGTCCACAGCCCTAAGGAGCAGCGGTTGACGAGGGAAGCGATGCAGCGATACCTGAGGGAACGCGGGGACCAGACCGTAGTCATCCTCCACGCCAAGGTGGCCCAGAAGTCTTACGGCAACGAGAAGCGCTTCTTTTGCCCGCCGCCCTGCATCTACCTGTACGGGGACGGGTGGCAGCGGAAGAAGCTGGAGATGCAGCGGGCGGGTGCCTCCGAGCACGACTCACAGCTCTGCTGCTTCATCGGCATCGGCAACTCGGACCAGGACATGCAGCAGCTCGACCTCAACGGCAAGGTACGTAGCCGCCACTGCCAACTGCTGCTCATTCTGCTGCCCCTACGTAAGTACGTACACCTCATCTCGCCTGATTTGCCACAGGTGGTATGGTTGTGTGGTAGTTCTTCGCTCCCTGTTCTCTGTCGTCGGTAATACTAAAGATGAATGTTTTTTTTTTTTCTGGAGACGTTTATCTCTTTTTAACGTTCATGTTGATAAAGAACCGCCCTTCGTATCGGCGGTGATCGCCATGTCTGATCTGGTTCCTCGTTGTTCTCCGTCAACAGCATTACTGCGCCGCCAAGACGCTCTTCATCAGCGACTCGGACAAGAGGAAACACTTCATGCTGACCGTCAAGAAGTTCTGGGGCTCGGGGTCCGACATCGGCGTCTTCCACTCCCGTAGAATCAAGGTTATATCCAAGCCGTCCAAGAAGAAGCAGAGTCTCAAAAACGCCGATTGTAAGTATAGTAACTGGTGTACGTGATGACTCCGTAGTTATTGAAAATATGATAAAGAAAAAACTTATTATAAGTGTAGTAACTGTGGTGTATGTGTTGACTCAGTAGTCTACTTGGGTATGATAGAATTATTAGTAATTTCCTTCAGTAGTATTTATTTTATGTAAGTCCAAGGGAAGTATATATATATATATATATATATATATATATATATATATATATATATATATATATATATATATATATATATATATATGTTTGTAAAGAAGATTTCACAAGGGCACTTTTTCTGGAGAGATTTCTCATAGGAACTCGTTTCCAGCGCACTGGAGTGTTCCAGCGCATTTTTGTGGCCTAATGCCATAGTTGACCGTGCTCGTTTTCTTTAGCCTGCACCGGCATACACCACGTAGTCAATAGGGCATTAATATTATTCTGAATTAAGCTAGTAATATTCGTCATTGATAGTATTTCCGTGGTAAATTTCTGTGGTACTGACGTACAGGAAATGCGAACCTTCATATTGAAATTCCCGATAGATTGCTTATTGATTGTTGCTTTTAATAGTACGGACAGTACTTTGTTTACATTCTGATCGCTCAAGGTCGCGAGTGGTGCTTCTTAGATACCTTTGCAGTCCCAGTGTGTCTGGGCAGCTCCCCACTCCCGCGTCCACGTACGCTTTTTATCTGTTTCGCTTGATGAAGCATAGAATGCCAAGTATAGCAACTGCCTCTTGTATAAGCAAGTTGGGAGCCATAATGTTTTATTTTGCCGAAGCACCACATCGACAGCTGATCGGTTTGTGTCCCTGTAACTGTGTTCGCCGCAGTTCACCCGAGAGTGGCAAGACACGATTTCCGGGGAGAGAGAAAAAAAAAAAGAACTTGCCATAAAACGTGCCCATGTGACACCATGTTTATATCCACGGAAATTCCCCGGCATGTCAGTGGTAGCCGGTAGCCAACGCAGTGAAGTTAGGGATACACAACAATGGACTGAGATTTACACAGTGAGGGATCCACTTGAAGTTGGCAGGCAGCCTTAAGGCGTGTTCATACGTTACATAAGAAAGGTTACCATGTGGTCGGTTCCTCGACACCGCGGCGCGGACTCTTGGCGGTTTCCCCGGCTACCAAAGAGAACGTTGGGGGGAGGGTGGTGGTGGGGAGGGACAGGAACTGCACTAGAGAAGGCTGGTGGGGGGGGGGGGGGTTGAGATGGAGGAGGAGGAACCAGTAGGAGAGGTTGGGGTTCAGGTTGAAGCAGGGGTCACCAGGAGCAAGGGTGGTCATAATGTCATGGGACACCTTTTTTGTGGCTCCTCTAATTTTTCCTGATGTGAACATTTCCGGGGAAAGGTGAGGGAGGGAGGGAGGTCAAGAGCAGGGAAAAGTCTAGCCATTTATATATATATATATATATATATATATATATATATATATATATATATATATTTTTTTTTTTTTTTTTTTTATACTTTGTCGCTGTCTCCCGCGTTTGCGAGGTAGCGCAAGGAAACAGACGAAAGAAATGGCCCAACCCCCCCCATACACATGTACATACGTCCACACACGCAAATATACATACCTACACAGCTTTCCATGGTTTACCCCAGACGCTTCACATGCCTTGATTCAATCCACTGACAGCACGTCAACCCCTGTATACCACATCGCTCCAATTCACTCTATTCCTTGCCCTCCTTTCACCCTCCTGCATGTTCAGGCCCCGATCACACAAAATCTTTTTCACTCCATCTTTCCACCTCCAATTTGGTCTCCCTCTTCTCCTCGTTCCCTCCACCTCCGACACATATATCCTCTTGGTCAATCTTTCCTCACTCATTCTCTCCATGTGCCCAAACCATTTCAAAACACCCTCTTCTGCTCTCTCAACCACGCTCTTTTTATTTCCACACATCTCTCTTACCCTTACGTTACTTACTCGATCAAACCACCTCACACCACACATTGTCCTCAAACATCTCATTTCCAGCACATCCATCCTCCTGCACACAACTCTATCCATAGCCCACGCCTCGCAACCATACAACATTGTTGGAACCACTATTCCTTCAAACATACCCATTTTTGCTTTCCGAGATAATGTTCTCGACTTCCACACATTTTTCAAGGCTCCCAAAATTTTCGCCCCCTCCCCCACCCTATGATCCACTTCCGCTTCCATGGTTCCATCCGCTGACAGATCCACTCCCAGATATCTAAAACACTTCACTTCCTCCAGTTTTTCTCCATTCAAACTCACCTCCCAATTGACTTGACCCTCACCCCTACTGTACCTAATAACCTTGCTCTTATTCACATTTACTCTTAACTTTCTTCTTCCACACACTTTACCAAACTCAGTCACCAGCTTCTGCAGTTTCTCACATGAATCAGCCACCAGCGCTGTATCATCAGCGAACAACAACTGACTCACTTCCCAAGCTCTCTCATCCCCAACAGACTTCATACTTGCCCCTCTTTCCAGGACTCTTGCATTTACCTCCCTAACAACCCCATCCATAAACAAATTAAACAACCATGGAGACATCACACACCCCTGCCGCAAACCTACATTCACTGAGAACCAATCACTTTCCTCTCTTCCTACACGTACACATGCCTTACATCCTCGATAAAAACTTTTCACTGCTTCTAACAACTTGCCTCCCACACCATATATTCTTAATACCTTCCACAGAGCATCTCTATCAACTCTATCATATGCCTTCTCCAGATCCATAAATGCTACATACAAATCCATTTGCTTTTCTAAGTATTTCTCACATACATTCTTCAAAGCAAACACCTGATCCACACATCCTCTACCACTTCTGAAACCGCACTGCTCTTCCCCAATCTGATGCTCTGTACATGCCTTCACCCTCTCAATCAATACCCTCCCATATAATTTACCAGGAATACTCAACAAACTTATACCTCTGTAATTTGAGCACTCACTCTTATCCCCTTTGCCTTTGTACAATGGCACTATGCACGCATTCCGCCAATCCTCAGGCACCTCACCATGAGTCATACATACATTAAATAACCTTACCAACCAGTCAACAATACAGTCACCCCCCTTTTTAATAAATTCCACTGCAATACCATCCAAACCTGCTGCCTTGCCGGCTTTCATCTTCCGCAAAGCTTTTACTACCTCTTCTCTGTTTACCAAATCATTTTCCCTAACCCTCTCACTTTGCACACCACCTCGACCAAAACACCCTATATCTGCCACTCTGTCATCAGACACATTCAACAAACCTTCAAAATATATATATATATATTCCGGACTCCGCTTCCATGTTGTTACGCTGCAAATGAAAATGGACGAAAAGGCGTATAGATCCCGTGGAAGAAACTTGTCCTTCCAGTGGAGTTCATGCCTCTCCTGAAGGTGATTGTAGTATATCCTTGAAGATGCAAGAACCCCATGAAAACGGTCTTGAGTTTATATATATATATATATATATATATATATATATATATATATATATATATATATATATATGTATGTATGTATATATACATATATACGCAAACAGAGGACAGGAACGTAAACAATACAGGCTGATGATGACCTGTACGGGAATTCCTCGTTCCTGGGAAACAGCCGCCAGCCTTAACTCCTAATCATGGACGGGTTCGATCAGATTACCAGCTCTTGACGGTCGAGGAGAGAGAGAACACGTTGGTTCCTTCACTATGTAATAATAGCTCAGCTGCGGGACAGAACATCAGAGGGCAAAGGTTGTAGGCCTTAATCTTACCACCATGGAGGAAAGAAAAGTAAAGGGTGACTTAGTGATGACTTTTTTGTTTTTGTTTTATTCCTGTTTGATGATGACAGTAGCGAACAGTTTTTCAAAAGATGGGGAGAGAGAACAACCCGAGACATAACATGAAATTCAGTAAGAAATTTGTTGGAAAACGTGTAGAGAAATAGGTTTTATGGTATAATGAATTCGTGGATGAATGAAATGAAATAATGAAATTGTAAATGTGGACAGCATACGGAAGTTTATAAGAAGTTGTATGTTAGTAGAGAATGTTCAAGGGATGGGGCGTCACTCGAATGTAGAACAACCCTCCCCGCTCAGAAAACATAGAGTAATTATAATAGACCCTGTTAATGCTCAGTTTTGCGTGGCTACAATGGCCTCTTATCCATCTAAGAGAAAGGGCGGCTTGCTCACCACTGGCGAGCTAGGATACGGTTGACTAGTGACGAGCGTAAGTTTGGGTGCGGTTGACGAGCGACGAGTCTTGCAAAGCTAGGATACGGTCGACTAGTGACGACGTAGGCTAGGATACGGTCGACGAGTGGTGAGCTTATGCTAGGCTAGGATACGGTCGACTAGTGACGAGCGTAGGCTAGGATACGGTCGACGAGTGGCGAGCTTACGCTAGGCCAGGATACGGTCGACTAGGGACGAGCATAAAGTCTCGTTATAGGAATTAACCCAACCAGATTGGTCTTGGGGAGCCAGCTGAGGACGGCCATGTACCACCACCGACTGGAGGTAGGAGAGCTGCCCCTCATCCCAATCCTTCCAGTGTCTGGGCATGGTCAAGTTTTCCTGTGTTGAGTCAGATCAAGCCGCAGGCCTCACACCCTTGCTGGTTGGTCTTCCGTCGGTTCCTAGATGTCTTGAGTTTTGCATCCACACTTCCCACCCTAGTTGTACCCGAGTGGGAATACGCCACATGCGGTTACCTTTGCATGTCTGTGATAGTTTTATCCAGGTTTGGTAGGGGCGATAATCACGTATATACAAGAAGCATGTAATGAAATCAGATAACTCATGGACAGAGCCTCTTCTAAACGAACACTGGACTAATTCATTTTTTCTGAAAGTTAGATGAGAAAAAAAAAGTTGACTAACGTGCCAAGAGAAACAAAAAATATAATCGTTAGGCTGGAAACGTAAAGGTAACATTGGAGAGGTGATACTCCGTGTCTGGTGTACTGTGTTACATACTCTCTGAGCATATATATATATATATATATATATATATATATATATATATATATATATATATATACATATATATATATATATATGATAATTGATCGCCGTTTTCCGCGTCAGCGAAGTAGCGCCTGGAAACAGACGGAGAACGGCCCACCCACTCATATACACGTAAATAAACACTCACACACATACATATACATACTTACAGACATATACATGTATACGCTTGCCCTCTTCCATTCCTGGCGCCAGCCAGCCCCACAGCAAATATTATCGCTACCCCCGCTTCAGCGAGGTAGCGCCAGGAAAACAGACAAAAAAGGCCACATTCGTTCAAACTCAGCCTCTTATCTGTCACATGTAATGCACCGAAACCACAGCTCCCTATCCACATCCAGGCCCCACAAACCTTTCCATGGTTTGCTCCAGACGTTTCACATGCCCTGGTTTAGTTCAGCATTTTCCCCCTTTTTCGACCCCTACTCTTTCCTCTTTCACGGATACATCTCTCAATCATTCGCCCTTGTACCTTTCTTTCATATTTCATAAGCAACTTTACTTCTTCATTCCACCACTCACTACCCTTTCTAGTCTCCCCGTCTCCCACCTTTCGCGTGCTGCATACTTCTCTTGCGCATGCCAGCTCTGCTTCCCTAAGTACTTCCCATTCTTTACCCGCTCCCTTAGCTTTGTTTTACTCTCTCCTTGTAACCGTTGTGCACTCAATGTCTGTTGATATTTCTTCTCACTTGTGTCTTTTACAAGTTCTCTTACCATCATCACTCTTCGCCTGCAGTTTCCTCCTTTTCCGAGAACCTCAACCCAGTCTTCAAAAGGTGATGATCAGAAATCCCATCAGCTGTCCCTCTCAACACATTCACATCCAAAAGTCTCTCTTGTGCACGTCTGTCAGTTAGTATGTAATTACATAATGCTGGCTGGTCATCATTCATGCTCATATTCTTATACACGTGTGTGTCCCTCTTTTTCAGCATGTTATTTCCAGTTCTTTGTCCGCACACAGCTTTAAAAGCTGATCACCTTTTCCATTCATAAAACTGAATACTCCATGCCCCATTCCACGCTCCCTCCCCAGCCATGCTTCTGGCGTAACGCTCTCTCCCTAGCCATGCTTCTGGCGTAACGCTCCTTCCCTAGCCACGCTTCTAGCGCCATTCTCCCTCCTCACCAATGTTTCCAGCGCCACGCTCCTTCCCCAGCCACACGTCTAGCGCCACGCTCCTTCCCCAGCCACACGTCTAGCGCCACGCTTCTTCCCCAGCCACACTTTTAGCGCCAAGCTCCTTCCTCAGCCACACTTCTAGCGCCACGCTCCTTCCCCAGTCACAGTTCTAGCGTCACGCTCCCTCCTCTCCCACGCTTCCAGTGCCACGCTTCTTCCCCAGCCACACTTATCCACGCCACGCTTCTTCCCCACCCACGTTTCTAGCACCACGCTCCTTCCCCAGCCACACTTCTAGCGCCACGCTCCTTCTCAAGCCACACTTCTAGAGCCACGCTCCTTCTCCAGCCACACTTCTAACGCCACGCTTCTTCCCCAGCCACACTTCTAGCGCCACGCTCCTCCAGCCACACTTCTAGCGCCACGCTCCTTCCCCCATCACTGTTACTCGCGCCGTCTTTCTCCTCCGCTGCGCTTCCTCCCCCGCCATATTTTCGCCGAACGTTCGTCTCTACGAACGTCACGTTTCTCCAAGCGTTTGTTTCTTTTCGGGACCACAAGTACACTTGTGATGGAAGCTTCATCATGTGCCAACCACACAGTCTTCCCACCACCACACTCCTCCAGGTACAGGGCCATTTCAAGAACATCTTTTGCTTAACCCCACATCTCTCCAGGCGTAGTAAGCTCTGAGTCCGGCCCTCCCTTCACCGCACTTTTCTACGCGTCAAGTCTTCCACGGCATCGAATTGGCTCCTTGCAAGCTTTGTCTGCCGATGCGAGCGCCAGTCATCCCTCCCTGGGCTGCAGTTTTCCGTTGCCACACTTCCACCGCCTTCACCAATGTTGTCGTCAGGAGCAGAGGGACTCCGTGTTGACATTCATATCGTTAAGGAATCAGTTGTCGTTCCTATGAAGTTCTCGTAAAAAAAAAAAAAAGCTGCTTCTGGCCTTGGGTGGAAGGAAATTTGTTATTATTGTTATTATTATTATTATTATTATTATTATTATTATTATTATTGTAAAACACGTCTGTAAATTGATGTAATTTACCTTCGTTTGTCTCGTTGATCGGAGGACTCGCAAGTATCGTTAGATTTCGAAGAGGGACGCGTTGTGCGTTACTGCAGTCCCACGTAGCTTAGGAAGACATGGATACTGAACCATCGGACGGGAATTTGGAGGCTCGTATGCGGCAGTCTATGTAATAACAGTGAAATTACGCTCATTTACCGACCCCTGCATCTGTGAGACTGGCATGGGAGATGCCTGCAGTCCAAACATGCTACCACCCCTCTGTCCTCCGGCGATAATGTTCAACTTAGAGTGGTGGTCACCGTGCGAGGGTTACGCCAGGTGTGCGCGGCGTCGTGATAATGTTTCAAGATTATGTGGTTAGAAAACTGAAAGTGGGGTTGTGGAGCCAGGGCTGAAGATCACCTTGTTTCGGCAGGGAAGTGGTGGCGACTCCGTGTCAACCACCTCCACACACACACAGTGTAAACCCACGCAGCTGCTACAGCGGCAGCGCAGAGCATAAATGAATGATATTTCCTGATTTTCCGCGTGGTAGTTGTGTGGCATTGCCATATGTGTCGAGGTTCGGGTTTGACTTAATTGGCAATCGCTGTCATTGAGCTATACTGGTGTCGAATACGAACAACGAGCTGTTACTCCAACCTTCCAAACATTTAAGTTCACCGGATGAGTAGAGGGGAGGGGAAGGGGGAAGAAGAAGCACAGAACCTGGTAATGAGCGGCCAACGCTTCCGCCATGACATCCGCAATCCTCTAGTCTGGCCTCGCTCCTTTACCTGCCTGCTGGTTCACCGCCACTGTACTCACACGCTCTGTCTCTTGTTTCTCTTTCACACACACACACGGATGGGTGCACATTCGCGTGCGGCCTCATTCGTGAAGAAACATTACACGCACATTCCTTCGGGTTAATTTAAAAAGAAAAAGTATGCACTCGATGGTGCATAAGGTTCATGTGTGCTTAATTTCTTTTGTATGATCGCGTGTTGCAGTCCAGTAGGTTTTGTGTGTTTTCAATTTTACCTTAGAAGGCGATTGTGTTTTGACTAAGTATACACAGATTAGCATATATATATATATATATATATATATATATATATATATATATATATATATATATATATATATATATATATATATATATCGTGTAGCGTATGATATAGTTTGGTGTCATGGGAACCATCCATCTGGTCCACTCTCTCAGGCCAGCGTCTCTCTCTCTCTCTCTCTCTCTCTCTCTCTCTCTCTCTCTCTCTCTCTCTCTTTGTTTCGAGGGGGGGGGAAGAAGAGGTAGGTCAGGGAAGGTAAAGTGGAGAAACTAAGACGCTCGTGTAGCTCTCCCCCACCATCGGTCGGGGTAAGATTGTTGATGGGGAAGGAAGAGTAGAGATCGCGAGGAGCAGAGCAAACACCGAAAACAGAGTGTTTTACTCCACATATTACGGTGACATGATTCGGCGAAATCTATCCCAAGAGAAAGTGTAAGATTGAAGGATCATCAGGACACGTAATAGAATTATTCATCGACGTATTTATATAAGATTATGAAATATTAGCGTACATATAACGTAAAGGAGGAAAGGGTTCGGAAATACGGTGAAATTGGGTCTTCAAGTTGTGCTGATGCCCAGCTGGTGTTAAGCACTGCCCTCCTCCCTCCCACTCAGTTTGTACATGAGAATCCTAGTCCAAAACTCATGTTTTACCTCTCTCTCTCTCTCTCTCTCTCTCTCTCTCTCTCTCTCTCTCTCTCTCTCTCTCTCTCTCTCTCTCTCTCTCTCTCGTTCGTGAAGGGGAGGAATGTTGCTTAACATAACTTTTGTGTGATGTAATTGTATCTCTTATTCCAAGGGCAACACTTGGTCTGCCGCAGCTTGTGTTAAGATAGTGCTGATACTTGTTTTATAGTTAGTTTTATATATATATATATATATATATATATATATATATATATATATATATATATATATATATATATATATATATATTAACTATGTTACACTTTTATTAACCGAGGAAGAGTTATTATGGTATTTGTGTATTTTATGATTTTAATTTTGCCTGTTGCACAGCTTTATTATATTCTGCTTGATGTTTGGGTTATTTTCTTTTTTGCATCGGGAGTTTATAGTGGAATGTTTGATAAGCGTACGGATTCCTCAGATAGGTGTCATTTCCATGGTTTTAGTGTCTTTAATTTCAGTCATCTTGACTGATTGATATAGCTGCCGATGGTAGGAACTCCATAGCATGGCGTAAAAATGTAACAGTAAACAATATACACAATATCTAGATCACAGTTTTCCACAAACGAGAATTTATGTACTCCACTTTATATAAATATAAGCCTGGCTGGAGATTAGTATCTGAGTATGGCTATTTGGGCATCCACAGTGTGTATAGCCTCGGGGACGAAAGTGGCACTTTTCAACCGCTTAAGGTCCCAAACCGTGTCCACTCGCTACCTGCACGTCGAGAACGGCAACTTCCACGCCTCCTCCACCCAGTGGGGTGCCTTTACCATACACTTACGTGAGTATCTCATTATTATTATTATTATTATTATTATTATTATTATTATTATTATTGGTGTTGTTCTTGGTTGTATTTCATTTAGTTTTATGGTGTAAAGACCCGATGTTGAACATTTTAAAAGAATTAAGACTGGAAATAAACTGACGATGTTTATATGCAAATTTAGCCTGAGACTGAAAACATGTGATTTTACTGGAATTCGTCCATCTTTAATTGCCAGCCATTATTGTTGGACTTCTCACAGTATGATTGATGTTCATGAGAAGGTTTGGTTAAAGTCTTTAACTAGATAAAAAGAAGCACTCTGAGTGTCAGAGTGCAGGTGGGGAGGTGTGGTCAGGGAGCCCACCTGTCGTTCACACGTGCACCTACATTATGCAGCGTGCACTTTTATCTCTCGCTTCCAACCCATCCATCTTTGACTCGTGTCTTTTGGTGAACAGCTTTTCGTCCAAGAATTCCAGAATGTTACTGGAATTCTCATTGTCTTCAGTATTTTGTTTCTTTCAGTCTTTATCTTACATTGTTATAGTATGATTTAGAACTTTATAACGAATGCTGTTTTAGTTTTATGAAGATAAAAAATGGATAATATATATATATATATATATATATATATATATATATATATATATATATATATATATATATATATATATATAGAAGTAGATAATATTTATTGCATGTTACTTTTACTTTTTTGATAGGCTTAGTTTTACTTGTGTTACATTACAGTTGCCCTGTTGTAAGTTATCTTCCCTTGCCCCTTTTCATAGATGGCTCTCTTAACTGTGAACTGCATCCAAAGACATGAGCCCTTAAATACTAACTTTATCAAGATGTCAGAGAAACATCGTGACTTTTTTTTGTGTAATCAGCGGATTGGTAATCTGTGTTAAAAGTAAGCATTAGTGATCACTGCATCCTTTTTCAACAGTGGATGACAATGAGAGTGAAAGTGAGGAGTTCAGTGTAAGGGATGGATACATCCACTACGGCTCGACAGTGAAGCTGGTATGTGCAGTGACGGGTATGGCTCTACCAAGGCTCATCATTCGTAAGGTTGACAAACAAACTGCGCTTATGGATGCCGATGACCCAGTCTCACAGCTCCACAAATGTGCCTTCTACATGAAGGACACAGAACGCATGTACCTCTGTCTCAGCCAAGAGAGGATTATCCAGTTCCAAGTAAGAATCTTTTGTTCTGATATGCATAGTTATATTATTTTGTCAATGTTCGTATGTATTGATTTTAGAATGCATATCCAGTGGTTGTAATAATTGTTTTCATATGTTGCTGTAATAGGAAAACCTGTACAAAGAAAACACATTTACACACACTTACACCATTGGTAAGGGAATTACAGGTAATCATTGTTTGTTTTCTTTTCAAACAGGCAACTCCATGTCCAAAGGAAGCCAACAAGGAGATGATTAATGATGGAGCATCGTGGACCATCATCAGCACAGACAAAGCAGAGTACCAATTTTATGAAGGCATGGGACCTGTGCGCGCACCAGTCACTCCAGTACCTATTGTCAACTCACTTCATGTAAGTGGCAATATCTGTATTCATTCAGTCAGTTACATCTCTGCACATTCACATGGAAGAATAGACAGCATCAGTAACATGAGGCAGCAAACATATTGATTTAGATAACTCAAGTGAAACATATGCTGTACTTTCATTCCACAATAAGGATTTATCGTCTCCAAGTGGAACACCCATAATAAGAATTCAAAAATGATAGGAAAAGTTTGGATACTATCATATTATATAAATGTAAACCAATTTTAAAACAGGAAGTGTGATTTATCGTCTCCAAGTGGAACACCCATAATAAGAATTCAAAAATGAGAGGAAAAGTTTGGATACTATCATATTATATAAATGTAAACTAATTTTAAAACAGGAAGTGAATTTTTTTTCCAGACATTACTTATCACAGAGAAAGCATCCTGAACTTGTTCACAATTTTTTGGTTGTTCATTTGTCTTTCTGTTTCATGTAACTTTTTCCTCTGTTTAGAGCTAGGTTAGATAGGGAGAATCTTCCTTAAGCTTTTTCTAGGCCTATAAGCATCACACATTACCGAAAATTTCAGCTTTTTGGCTTGGTTATGAGAACAGTGAAACATCAGCCGCCTACTAGCACAATGAAGAATTTTTGAAAAGGAGGGATGCTTCATTATGAATACATATAGGGGAAGGTAGAAGTAGGAAATGACTGAATCTGGTAGAAGTTAAGGCAAACAGTAAAAAACTAAGAGTGCTGTAATCAAAGAATGATGAGGAATTTGAGAATAGTTGCCATGTCAGTGCATAGGCTGCAGTTTTAACTGACCTGATGCAAAGCACTAAAACTGAGCTGAAAAATTCTCACAGTGTAATGTTTCCTTAGGTAAGGAACACCAAACTGATCTAAACATTGTGTCTTATCATATTTGCCGTTGGCATTTCGTGTAAGTCTCTGACTGCATTTTCTTACTATCATGTCCATGTGACCACATATTTGGTTTTCACCACGCTTTACTTGCTTGTAGTATTTTTGTAGGTTATTCATTCGCAATTTTTCTGTGTTCTCATTATATGTTGGACATAAGCATTCACTCTGATATATAATGTAATCTTGAATGGATTTTTTTGTCCTGTAATTAATCTTATTATCACTGCTGCATTCTGTCAGTCACAGTTATGAAATAAAAGGTGATGCATCTTTCCTTAAATAAGTGTAAATGAGATATATCTTTACTTAGTTTAATAATTTCCACCTTTGCTACCTTAGCACATGAAGTGTTGTATCCTGTATTTCAATCACCTAAATTTATACTTGTGCATTGATAATAGTCCTTCAATGAATGTGAACTAAGTTACTGCATTTGACTCATACTCATTTGGTCATAGACCCATTCATTGTTTAATGCTAAATGTATTTCTTTGTGTGGTATAGATTGCTAACATTTTGCTCTGCATCTTTTTACATTTTGTACATTTATGTCTGTCTTTAATTAACCATTTTATCTCAGTGAGCTACACTTGTGGTTGGACATATGTACAAGCATTGCAGTGAGCCACATTTGTGGCTTTAAACCTTCATATCCACATTTGAATTCACAACTGTTGTATGAGGCCACAAATTTCCTCTGCTATTTTCATAAACTCCAGAAAATTTTCACTTTTTGAAGTACAGTATTACAAAATAATTAGGTAGTATAAGGCTTGTATCATCCTGCTTCACTTTTTTTTTTTGTTTCCTTTGAAAACTGATGGGTATTCATTCATAATTTTGTCTATTTAAATTATTTTAATAATGTATTTATGCTTGTTTCAGTTAAATGGTGGTGGTGATGTTGCTATGTTAGAACTGACTGGGGAAAATTTCAGTCCAAATTTACGTGTATGGTTTGGTGATGTGGAGGCAGAAACTATGTATCGTTGTCAGGAGTCTATGCTGTGCGTTGTTCCTGATATTTCAGCCTTCCGCAGAGGTTGGCAATGGGTTCGTCAGCCTACTCAGGTGAATTTTTTTCCTAGTTTTATTCACTGATTCTAGAAATGCAGCAAAGTATGTTGATGTTCATTTTAAATCATGATGATAAAAAATCTGCAGGATAGTAGTATGAATTAATGAGCTATATTTTTTTCTTGCTGCCTGTGATGAATAATGTTCCCCATGAAAAATTCGTAGTAGAAGGATATTACTATTCAGTATTATTTGCTTTTTTAGGTACCTGTGTCTCTAGTTCGACATGATGGTATCATTTATGCTACCAATCTTACCTTCACATACACACCTGAGCCAGGACCACGGCAACATTGCCCCCAGGCAGATGACATCATGAGACCTCCTGCACATCGGCTACCACCTGCCTCCTTACAAGAGGCCCCCACCTCCGCCCATCCCCACCATCACACCTCACCGCCTGCTAACCCACTAGTACCTCTACAGTTTGAACCATCACAACCTCTTCACACAACCACCCAGCAGCAGCAACAGCAACAGCAACAACAACAGCAGCAGCACCAGCAACAACAACAACAACAGCAGCAGCATCTGTAGGGCTATGCATTTGTCTTCCTATACATACCCACATCCTCCACAACCTTTTGTTACACAGACATTGCTGCTTTATCTCTGGAGCAGCATGGGTTTTGTGGGTATTAAGTGATGGCAAAGTGTACAGTGTTGTTATATTGGTTGTGCTGGGCTCTGATGTGCTCCAGAAACATACTTGTGCCCAGTAATTAATGTGGCTTGAATAAAGATGAATTTAAGTCATCGTGTGCAGACCCAGTGTAAAGTGCTGTGTAATGAACTGATATTATCTGCAGTGCCAGTTTGGACACAATTGCATGGGTTATGCTGATGCCATTCATATTCAGGGCAGACATTTAACAAGTGCAGTAGTGAGCACATTGGCAAGTGTTCACTCATTGTAATGTGCGTACAACATAGTTTTGATTTTGCAAAGTTTTGTATCATCACGTCTGTACATGACATTCCATTTTTAATAATGACCACACTCAATGTACAAAGTTGAATAGTAAGTAGTGTAGAAAACTGCAAAGATTATTTGTTTACTGAAAGGGAAAGAGCAACTTAAGCAAAATTGATGCAGAAGGTTTTGGCGGCAGTTGAAATGTTTCTCTAGAGGTTCCTTCTACTGTTTGTGATATTTTTGTACTTGTATGATTAAAAGTATTTTTAGATCTCAAATTTAGGTATTCAGATCTATTTCCTGAGTGAATTTTGTATTGTTTTATTTTTGTAAATATTTCACTAGATTGTATTCATCTTTTTTGGTTCGTTATGATTTTGAAAGCCAACAAAACATGTTGGGCTCACTAAAAGCTACACTTTAAATTCAGCTGTGTACTGTTAGGCTTGTGTGGCTGTGTCTGGTATCCTACACTCCCAAATTCAAGTATCACACCCTTACACATACATTTAAACACAGACTAAGAGATCAATGACACGGACAGTGAACAGTTCTTCGTGAAATGTAGCGATAGAGCATTCAGAGGACACGACACATAATTGAGCAAGGAACTTGTTAAAAAGATGTGAAGTGCTTTTATAACATGAGAGTGGTGGATAACTGGAATAGAATGACTAAGGATATGGTTAATGCAGACAGCATAAATTTAAGAAGTTGTATATTAGGGAATGTTCAGTGTTCAAGAGGTAGGGCCCCATAAGTGTTAAACTCCCTTCCTGTACAGTACAAATAGGTAATTACACACACTCACAAATACATGCCTCCAGAGTCCCAGATTAGGAAAGTGGTGTAGTAAAATTTTCTGCAGGCAAATATCTTGATAGCTTTCAAGTATATGAATTAGAAATATTCAGCTAGCTGTTCACATCCTACATAAGTCCAAAATTAGAATAAGTTTCTTAAGATTGATTACCATATTTAAAGAATAACAAAGAACAAATAGAGAAAGTCCAGAGAAGGGCAGCAGATATATTACCAGAATTAAGTTACAGGAGAAGGCTCAAGTCCCTCAATTTGTCCACCATGGAAAATCGAAGAGTTAGAGGGTGATATAATGACAACTTTTAAGATGTGATGATAGAACAGTCAGTGCCCATGACTTGAAATAATAGAAGAAACTTGTAAGCTAAAATGTAAAGAGGTAATTTAATAGTTTGAATAGTGGATGAATGGAATAAATTGAGATAGGAGACAGTGAATGTAGACAACATACACATGTAAGCATGATCCTACCTGGATTCCAATCCTGAGTACAGTAGTCAGCTTAGTAGCTCATCCTCCCCTTGGTGATGTTTGATAAATGGATACCTGGCTTAGGCTGGGTTGTCTGTGTGTGTATACACAAAGGAGTAAAGACATGATACATGCAAGATGTGAGGCAACACAAGTGTAAAACTCTTCCCCTAAAACACAAATCACAGATATCATACTCACAGTACACACACACACGAGCTATAATGGTTGGCATTGCTGACTTCAGTTTGCATATAGTCCTGCCAGGGCTTGAATCCTAGGTAGAGTAGTTACCCCACAGCCAACCCAGATGTTCACTCACCCCATGGGGCTGGTCAGTAAATGGGGATGTGTTTATATCGAGGATGTAAGGCATGTGTAGAGTAGGAAGAGAGGAGAGTGATTGGTTCTCAGTGAATGTTGGTTTGTGGCAGGGATGCTTGATGTCTCCATGGTTGTTTAATTTGTTTATGGATGGGGTTGTTAGGGACGTGAATGCAAGAGTTTTGGAAAGGGGCAATTATGCTGTCTGTTGTGGATGGGAGAGCTTTGGAAGTGAGTCAGTTGTTGTTCGCTGATGATACAGTGCTGGTGGCTGATTCGGGTGAGAAACTGCAGAAGCTGGTGACTGAGTTTGGTAAAGTGTGTGAAAGAAGAAAGCTGAGAGTAAATGTGAATAAGAGCAAGGTTATTAGGTACAGTAGAGTTGAGGGACAAGTCAGTTGGGAGGTAAGTTTGAATGGAGAAAGACTGGAGGAAGTGAAGTGTTTTAGATATCTGGGAGTGAATTTTGCAGTGGATGGAACCATGGAAGCGGATGTGAATCATAGTGTGGGAGAAGGAGCAAAAGTTCTGGGAGTGTTGAAAAATGTATGGAAGTCAAGAACATTATCTTGGAAAGCAAAAATGGGTATGTTTGAAGGAATAGTGGTTCCAACAATGTTATATGGTTGCGAGGCATGGGCTATAGATAGAGTTGTGTGGAGAAGGGTGGATGTGCTGGAAATGAGATGTTTGAGGACCATGTGTGGTGTGAGGTGGGCTGATCGAGTAAGTAATGAAAGGGTAAGAGAGATGTGTGGTAATAAAAAGAGCGTGGTTGAGAAAGCAGAAGAGGGTGTTTTGAAATGGTTTGGTCACATGGAGAAAATGAGTGAAGAAAGATTGACAAAGAGAATATATGTGTCAGAGGTGGAGGGAATGAGGAGAAGTGGGAGACCAAATTGGAAGTGGAAAGATGGAGTGAAAAAAATTTTGAGTGATCGGGGCCTGAACATGCAGGAGGGTGAAAGGCGTGCAAGGAATAGAGTGAATTGGAACGATGTGGTATACTGGGTTCGACGTGCTGTCAGTGGATTGAACCAGGGCATGTGAAACGTCTGGGGTAAACCATAAACCATAGAAAGTTCTGTGGGTCCTGGATGTGGAAAGGGAGCTGTGGTTTCGGTGCATTATACATGACACCTAGAGACTGAGCGTGAACGAATGTGGCCTTTTTCGTCTTTTCCTAGCGCTACCTCACACACATGCAGGGGAGGGGGATGTCATTTCATGTGTGGCGGGGTGGCGACAGGAATGAATAAGGGAAGACTATTAATTATGTACATGTGTATATATGTATATGTCTGTGTGTGTATATATATATATATATATGTATACGTTGAGATGTATAGGTATGTATATGTGCATGTGTGGACGTGTACGTATATACATGTGTATGTGGGTGGGTTGGGCCATTCTTTCATCTGTTTCCTTGTGCTACCTCGCTAACGTGGGAGACAGCGACAAAGTATATTTTTTTTTTTTCCAAAAGAAGGAACAGAGAAGGGGGCCAGGTGAGGATATTCCCTCAAAGGCCCAGTCCTCTGTTCTTAACGCTACCTCGCTAATGCGGGAAATGGCGAATAGTATAAAAGAAAAAGATATATATATCTTTTCTTTCATTCTATTCGCCATTTCCTGCATTAGCGAGGTAGCGTTAAGAACAGAGGACTGGGCCTTTGAGGGAATATCCTCATCTGGCCCCCTTCTCTGTTCCTTCTTTGAGAAAAACAAAAAAAACAAGAGAGGAGGATTTCCAGCCCCCCGCTCCCTTCCCTTTTAGTTGCCTTCTACGACATGCAGGGAATACATGGGAAGTATTCTTTCATATATATTCACTGTTTCCTGCATCAGCAAGGTAGTGTCAAGAACAGAGGACTAGGCCTTAGAGGGAATTTCCTCACTTGGCCCCCTTCTCTGTTCCTTCTTTTGGAAAATTAAAAACAGGAGGGAAGGATTTCCAGCCCCTGCTCCCTCCCTTTTTAGTTGCCTCCTACAACATGCTGTTTCCCACATTAACATTACACATATACATACACAGACATATGCATATTCATACTTGCTTGCCTTCATCCATTCCAGGCAGTACTCCGCCCCACAGGAAACAGTGTCGCTATCCTCTGCTTCAGCAAGGTGGCGCCAGGAAAACAGACAAAAAAGGCCACATTCGTTCACACTCAGTCTCTTGTGTATAGTTAAAGTTTTTAAAACCAAAGTTTTAGGCAAAAATTTGGTTGAAATTTATACTTGATGGGAAGGGTTAAGAGCAACTTTTAGCTCCAGATATGAAAAATATTTACCAGTAAAAATTGGAAATGTAAAAATTGTACCAGTTAGTAATGAAAAGCTGTGCAGTGCCTTCAGCAGATTAATCTCACCAACTTACAGTAGGCTAACTTACCTTACAACATGCTTTCAGTAGTCTGTGTTGAAGTTCTTAGCATGGGCTAACATATCATGTCATATACGATATCATGATACCCATAGATCAACAAAAAATACCAGAAATAAAATGCTTTACGATATTTCACACAATATGATAATCCACCTCAATCTCATATTGTTTATAATGATGTGAGAAATTGGAAGAGAATGAACAAGAAAGATGTCGTTGGGCTATTTTTGGTAGGGCCAAGGGAGAGAGTACCAGCTGTTTGATCTTTTTTGGTGGGAGAGTCACGCGGATACTCGTACTGGTATTTGCTTGATGTCTTATGTATTTTTAGAAATGAATATTTGTAAATTAAAAGTATCATAACATTGTCTTATATACAAACTTGTCATATTTCCGAAAATAAGAAGCAAGAAAATATGAGTACAAACACAATTTCAACGTATGGTAATAGGAAAGACTGCTTAGGAAGGGCGGATTAAAGGCAAAGCCTTTGCGACCAGGGCTCTGCTGTATCAACTTGATGGTACTTGTTTTCCAAATCGTTTTCAGTTAAAAACTGTTATGTCACAAGTATATTTTACCTTAACTGTGCCTGAATGAATATATTCTCAGAAATAGTAGTTTTGCAGAAACGTGATGTATTTCAATGTGAAATAGGCTAAAATACATTACGAAAAGAAAAGCCTTTACCTAACCTTCCAATGTTCAAGAGATGTAACTCGTTTTTTTAAATAGTTTTTGGTTAAAATACTGTTGTATTACAATGATATTCTATTCATGATGTACTTGATATAATACATTCACGGAAATGTAATATTTTTGCTGAAATGACTTACGTATTACAGTGGAAAGTGGAATAAAATCATAACAAAAACAATCGACTTTCGCTTTCTTTCGTTGTTCAAAAGATTTTGAATAATTTTGTGAAAAACATGTATAACAATAACATTCCATCCTAATTCACTTGGATGAATAGTTGAATGGGAATATACAACATTTTTTACTGAAACTACCTGCACTTTACTGTAAAGTGATAAATGGTGTAAAATGATAAATGGTAAAAGATTTCCCTTCGGTGCTCAGTGTTTCAGCCTCAGTGAACCTCAGTTTATAGACGTAGAGTGTTTTATAGTGAGTATTATCTGAAATGAGTTTTATATGCCATAAAATATGGGGCTTTATTACTCTACTTTGTTGCCCCATTACCCTCAAAAACTCGGGTTGACGTATACGTGAGGTAGACTTCTAGACGAGTGTATATATATATTTATTTATTTATTATAATTAATCGCTGTTTCTCGCGTCAGTGAGGTAGTGCCAGGAAACAAGCAAAGAATTGCCCATCCACTCATATACACATCTACATACACATAGACATGTACATAATCACACTTGCTCACCTTTATCCATTCCTGGTGCTATATATATATATATATATAATCCCTGGGGATAGGAGAGAAAGAATACTTCCCACGTATTCCCTGCGTGTCATAGAAGGCGACTAAAAGGGAAGGGAGCCGGGGGCTGGAAATCCTCCCCTCTCGTTTATAGTTTTCCAAAAGAAGGAATAGAGGAGGGGGCCAAGTGAGGATATTCCCTCAAAGGCTCAGTCCTCTGTTCTTAACGCTACCTCGCTGATGCGAGAAATGGCAAATAATTTTAAAAAATATATACATATATATATATTTATCATTTATTTATTATACTTTGTCGCTGTCTCCCATGTTAGCAAGGTAGTGCAAGGAAACAGAAGAAAGAATGGCCCAACCCACCCACATACACATGTATATACATAAATGCCCACACACACACATATATGTACATGTAAATTTCAACGTATACATACATACATATGCACATATTCATACATGCTGCCTTCATCCATTCCTGCCGCCACCCCGCCACATACATATTCACCATTTCCCGCATTAGTAATGTAGTATTAAGAAAAGAGGACTGAGCCATAGAGCAAATATCCTCACTTGGCCCCCTTCTCTGTTCCTTCTTTAGGAAAATTAAAAATGGGAGGGGAGGATTTCCAGCCCCCTGTTTCCCTCCCCTTCCAGTTGCCTTCTACGACATGCAGGGAATATGTGGGAAGTTTTCTTTCTCCCCTATCCCCAGGGATATATATATATATATATATATATATATATATATATATATATATATATATATATATATATATATATATATATATATATATATATACACATACATACAAGTGAAGAACACTCCACCTTTTACACCTGAGAAGAAACCATACATACACCACAAAGATTATTTTCATACAGGCCTAAACACCTCTATACATATGTTAAGGGTTTTTTCTAATACTGTGTATCAAGAGGCCTTATCTTTACTTTCCATTTACTGATTGGGTAAGTGGGACATGAAATTTAGGTAGACTGTTTTGTTGTTATGATCAGTGTGCCTGAACTGCCAAAATCCGTAAATATTTGTAATATCCAAGAAACAGTAATTTTACTTTTGGGAGAAGGTCATCCACTTCACAGTCATGTAAGAAAGGGTCACAGATTCTATAAGGTCACAGTTCACGTTAGATGACGAGTGTAAGTTTTGGTCACAGAGGGGCGTGTGTCACTGGTAACCACCCCAGTTTAGCACACACAAAAATTTGTGATAGTGTACAGCAGTCTCTTTGTGTACAGTATTTAATATTCATTCATGCAATAAAGTTCAGTTTGTAAGATGACTTATTTCATTTATACAAGAACATTAATCAAATACCCTATGAAAATTAAACTGTTCTATGTATTACCTTGAGAAGATCATGGACATGAGCAGTCATAGATCCAAGCATGTTGCCAAAAACATCTGTACAGTCATACTGATTTTTCAATTTGATTGCAGTTAACTTAAATTGATTTAGATTTTAATGTGTCACTGTATGGTTTTTCGTGCTTAATAGTGAAAGATATCTGTACCCTCATGCCTGAGGATCACTTATAGTTAGGCACTCAAGAAACCAGCCAAGTCCGTCGGTTGGGACCATAGGTCATAAAGTATAGTGATGAGCGTGTATCTATCTTTTTTTCATACATTCGGCATTTCCCTCCAGGATTTCCCTAAAGGGGGTGACCATGGCAAAAGTGTCCATAACTGGTGAACTTCATTGCTGCTTCTTATCCTTTAGTGATGGATGATTATTTGTGATTATGAACCTGGTCATGAGAAAAAAGATCATGAAAGGCAAGTGTTTTAGGAGCAGCTGAGTGAGTGTGTCAGCAGCTTTGATGAGACCGGGTGTTAGTGATAGGTGATCTAAATGTGAAGGTAAGTAGTGTGGCAGTTGAGGGTATAATTGGTGTACATGGAGTATTCAGCATTGTGAATGGAAATGGCAAAGAGCTTGGGGATTTCTGTGCTGAAAAGAGACTGATGATTGGGAAAAACCTGGCTGAAAAAGAGAGATATATATAAGTATACATATGTGAGAAGGAAAGTTGGTCAAAGGACATTATTATTGTGTTAATTGATTGGTGTGTAGAAGTGAGACTTTTGGATGTTAATGTGCTGAGAGGGGCAACTGGAGGGATATCTGATCACTATCTTGTGGAGGCAAAGGGTGGGTGTGCTGGAAATGAAATGTTTAAGGACAATATGTGGTGTGAGGTGGTTTGATCGAGTAAGTAATGAAAGGGTAAGAGAGATGTGTGGTAATAAAAAGAGTGTGGTTGAGAGAGCAAAAGAGGGCATTTTGAAATAGTTTGGTCACATGGAGAGAATGAGTGAGGAAAGATTGACAAAGAGAATATATGTGTCAGAGGTGGAGGGAACGAGAAGTGGGAGACCAAATTGGAGGTGAATAGATGGAGTGAAAAAGATTTTGAGTGATCGGGGCCTGAACATGCAGGAGGGTGAAAGGTGTGCAAAGGAACAGAGTGTATTAGAATGATGTGGTATACTGGGGTCGACGTGCTGTCAATGGATTGAACCAGGGCATGTGAAGTATCTGAGGTAAACCATGGAAAGTTTTGTGGGGCCTGGATGTGGAAAGGGAGCTGTGGTTTCGGTGCATTATACATGACAGCTAGAGAATGAGTGTGAACAAATGTGGCCTTTGTTGTCTTTTCCTAGCGCTTCCTCGCGCGCATGCGGGGGGAGGGGATTGTCTTTTCATGTGCGGCGGGGTGGCAACGGGAATGGATGAAGGCAGCAAGTATGAATGTGTTCATGTGTATATGTGTATATGTCTGTGTATGTATATGTATGTATACATTGAAATGTATAGGTATGTATATGTGTGTGTATGGGCGTATATATATATATATAATATCTTTTATATATATATATATATATATATATATATATATATATATATATACATTTTATATATATATATAAATATATATATATATATATATATATATATATATATATATATATATATATATATATATATATATATATAATATTTTTTTTTTTTTTTTCTTTTTTTTTTCATACTATTTGCCATCTCCCGCCTCAGCGAGGTAGCATTAAGAACAGAGGACTGGGCCTCTGAGGAAACATCCTCACCCGGCCCCCTTCTCTGTTCCTTCCTTTGGAAAATTAAAAAAAAAAAAAGATGAGAGGGGAAGATTCCCAGCCCCCCGCTCCCTTCCCCTTTAGTCGCCTTCTATGACATGCAGGGAATATGTGGGAAGTATTCTTTCTCCCCTATCCCCAGGGATATATATATATATATATATATATATATATATATATATATATATATATATATATATATATATATATATTCAGCATATATATGTATGCTGAAACTGCAGAAAGAAGCTGGTGACTGAGTTTGGTGAACTGTGTGAAAGAAAGCTGGGAGTGAATGTGAATAAGACCAGGGTTATTAGGTACAGTAGGGTTGAGGGACAAGTCAATTGGGAGATAAGTTTGAATGGAGAAAAACTGGAGGAAGTGAAGTGTTTTAGATATCTGGGAGTGGATTTGGCAGCGGATGGAACCGTGGAAGCGGCGGTGAGTCATAGGGTGGGGGAGAAGGCGAAAGTTCTGGGAGCATTGAAGAATGTGTGGAAGTCGAGAACATTATCTCAGAGAGCAAAAACGGGTATGTTTGAAGGAATAGTGGTTCCAACAATGTTATATGGTTGTGAGGCGTGGGCTATAGATAGAGTTGTGCGGAGGAGGGTGGATGTGCTGGAAATGACATGCTTGAGGACGATATGTGGTGTGAGGTGGTTTGATCAAGTAAGTAATGAAAGGGAAAGAGAGATGTGTGGTAATAAAATGAGTGTGGTTGAGAGAGCAGAAGAGGGTGTTTTGAAATGGTTTGGTCACATGGAGAGAATGAGGAAATATTGACAAAGAGGATATATGTGTCAGAGGTGGAGGGAACGAGGAGAAGTGGGAGACCAAATTGGAGGTGGAAAGATGGAGTGAAAAAGATTTTGAGTGATCGGGGCCTGAACATGCAGGAGAGTGAAAGGCAAAAGACTATATGTAAAAACACGATTACGACTCTGACGAGTATTCCGAGCATGATGATCATGATTATGACCTGGTGGAGGAAGTTGAGCAGAGGGTTTTACGTAGATAGGAAAAGGCAGACAAAGCAATGGTTCCAGATCGTCAGTTAAGTTACTCAACCACTGAAAGCAGTTCATCGCCAAGCAACTCGAAAGTGGGAATGAAATATTATATGTATCTTAGAGTAGATATTTTCGATGAAGATGAAGAAGATGCTGTAACGGACCCTCTAGGCACATTTGAAGAAGGCGGTTTCGTAGTGTGTGATAACCCCAATCATGAAATAAGCGTAACATATTTGTATGGAATATACAACTAGACAAGAAATCGTGGAAAATAAGTCGCATCTGCACTACCCTATGCAACAAAACCGTGCCATCCTTGTACGACATCGAGTATGATAACTATCCTGACCAGTCTAGTAATAACACTGCTCATAGTGTAGGGGAGGCGCTCTCGAAAAGTGTCCTCGTCCATTATCGAGAGACATGAAGACTTGTTACATGAGACAACTCATGTGCTAGATTAGGTAGAGACGCCATCCTCGTCCACTTGTGATTATGATTCGGACGCGGAAAGAAATCCTGGCGTGTCAGCTTGATGTAACCGCCCCGACTCTGAAATGTATGACCTATTTAAGGCTTATGTGCCTAAGGAAACCGATCAAGGTCAAACAGCCGGACACAGAAAAAAGGGAGAATTTACATACTCAAAAGAAGATGCAATATTATTCGCAGATGTTTTAGGCGGATTTCTGCGGTATACATGTGAGCTGAGTTTCCTGGTCTTTAAGAGACTGTGCCACCTGGAAAGGTGGGTGTACGAGAGGAACCTTGGAGAGTGACTCTATAACAAAGAAAAAGTGAAGGTTTTTATTTACAAGGAACCTCTCTCAAGTGAGTTGATCCCCATTTTTCCTGACTAACCGTGCGAACCATTCCGCTTGCTTAAGGCCGAACACGTCGAAACTCTGAGAATCTCGGAGATATAAATATTTGAAAAAAACAAGGAGTTATAAAAATGTGCTTCGTATCTGCACCGGGGCTTCGTTGTGAAAGATTACTATACAGAGAATGATCTTAATCGTTTATGGCCGCTATATTGCAAGACCGTGCAAACAGTGAGACCGCCGATCAGGGACACTGAAACTAAGACTGATAAGGTGAGGACTTTGGAATCTAACAGTATACTTCGTCGTTATTGTGGCGATGAGAGAAGTAAGAGTGAACAGGAGGAGACTACGAGCGGTGACGATACCGAAGGGGAGGACGGGAAAAGCGCCAAACATAGCCAAGGGCCTGGACGTGAGGTAGGACTGTCTAAGCACCACAAGATCGTAGATATAAAAGTGTGTAACGCGGAGGAGGAATGTAATGAGTAGAAGCTACTGTAGTTAGTCTTCAAATTAATGCCATCGCTTACCGATAAGCGTGCAGGAAAAAGTGAAATTATCATAGGGCACAGTATATAAACACAGTAGTAAGAACGTCAGTCAATAGCAAGTGCGTGTGTGGACGTGTATGTATATACATGTGTATGTGGGTGGGTTGGGCCATTCTTTCGTCTGTTTCCTTGCGCTACCTCGCTAACGCGGGAGACAGCGACAAAGTATAATAAAAAAAATAGAATATATAAAAAAATTTTCACTCAACCATCCAACTCCAATTTGGTCTCCCACTTCTCCTCGTTCCCTCCACCTGACACATATATCCTCTTTGTCAATCTTTCCTCACCTAACCATTTCAATACACCCTCTTCTGCTCTCTCAACCACACTCTTTATTACCACACATCTCTCTTATCTTTTCATTACTTTATCAAACCACCTCACACCACATATTGTCATCGAACATTTAATTTCCAATACGTTCACCCTCCTCCGCACAACCCTATCTGTAGCTCATGCCTCGCGACCATATAACATTGTTGAAACCACTATTCCTTCAAACATACTCATTTTTGTTTTCCAAGATAACGTTCTCTCCTTCCATACATTCTTCATCGCTCCCAGAACCTTCACACCCTACCCACCCCATGACTCACATCAGCTTCCATGGTTCCATCCATTGCTAAATCCACTCCCAGATATCTAAAACACTTAACTTCTTCAAGTTTTTCTCCGTTCAAACTTGCATCCCAATTAACTTGTCCCTCAACCCTACTGAACCTAATGACCTTGCTCTTTCATCCACAACAGACTGCATACTCGCCCATCTCTCCAAAACTCTTAAATTTACCTCCCTAACCACCCCATCCATAAACAAATTATATAACCATGGGGACATCACACACCCCTTCTGAAGACTGACCTTCACTGGGAACCAGTCACTCTCCTCTCTTCCTACTCGTACTCATGCCTTAAATCCTTGGTAAAAACTTTTCACTGCTTCTAGCAACTTACCTCCCACACCATATACTCTTAAAACTTTCCCCAATCACTGGGGATAGGGGAGAAACAATACTTCCCACGTATTCACTGCGGGTCGTAGAGGGCACCTTACTTCCCCCATGTCTGCATTGTTTAAAACTCACCCGTTTGTCTATATGTGTTAGAATATGTCAAACACTGTTGATGACTACAATACTACACCTGTTCTGTGTATCTGTCGTTGGAAAACGTTTTGTTCATTACTGTTAATCTAATCTGCTTAATCACCAAGAAGAAATATAAGGGGAGGCTGCAGACGAGACTTGGTTGGGCTTGAAGCCCATGATGAATGACCAGGTTCACTGAAGCTGGCAAAGTAATGATAAATGGTACAGCCACCCGTCGAATAATCTTGAACATCATTTGTTGAATTTTAAGAGTACATACACACTCTGTGAATATGCCCCTCAAAATACAGTTGGAAGAATTACAAATAGTAAGATCATCAGTGCTAAAAAAAACTATATCATTGTGTAAGCCGTGGCAAAATGCAGGATTTCATATCAAAAGTCTCATAACAATATTGGTCTGTTCAGACAGTTATGCAAAAGGAGCTCGACCTACACTCGTTTAGATATGAGATCCAGCAGAAGAATGAGGGTGTCAGTTAGAAAAGAATGCCACACAGAGGAAATCTAATGTTACGAACTACATCATCTCGTATAGTGCTTGGTGTCTGCCGTAAAGTGTTTACGTTAACATTTTGATATGATCCACATGAAATGCGTTGAGCAATGTTGAGCTTAGGTCGGTATATACAAATTGTGGTGTTCAGTGCTGTTTGTTGTACATCTAATTCCGAAATTTAAACAATTCTTATATTTTGGTGTTACCGGACTCCGTTCGCCGGTGGTTACACCGCGAGCAAATTATTCACCTTTAGCAAAATGACATCAAGGGACGGAAAGAAGTATGGTCCACCTTTTTCTTTTTTGAGTAGTGAAGTAAAAGGGGTCCTGGTATTTTATGATGATAATATATGTAGTATGCCATCCATTCCGTTTTCAGGGAGAACTGAAATCTGACTATCGGCTTGAGTGTACTCTACCCATATCTAATGGATCAAACAGTTTTCAATTTTCATTTATATTTTTCTAGGATATCTCTTTTACCTTATTATTATGGTTGTGTATCTAATTAATTGAATTTTTGTATATTAAGATTTCAATAGCTATCATTTGAGAGGGTTGGGGATGACATACTTTAGCCCGGCGACATCATGTACAATCAAAACAAACCATGGCGGCGTACAAGAAGACGTTCACTCGTGCTTTTTCTAATTCTTCAGTTAAATCTACATCAGATGGAATATACTGGCGAAAATTAGGAGTAAGTATATAATACCGTTACAGGTGATGATTCGGAATCAGTAACCACAAACGAACATGTGCTTCTCTTTCCATCGCAATTTGTAATATTCCTTTATCCGAGAAATTTGTTTAGCCAAGGTAATTTTACTGTTTGCACCTCATTTTTTTGTGAGTTATATACCATAGGGCTTCTTTGAAATAGATAGTGAATCGATTACATATATTAGGTTTTATAACGTCTGTGGAGAATGAAATATGCATAGTGAACGTATGTCAGTGTATTCATGTTGTGTTCATTGCTATTTGTTGTACATGCATTCCCTAATTTTAACAATCCTTTATTATATCATATATATATATATATATATATATATATATATATATATATATATTTATACATATTCGCCATTTCCCGCATTTGCGAGGTAGCGTTAAGATGACTGAGCCTATGAGGGAATATCCTCACTTGGCCCCCTTCTCCGTTACTTTTTTTTTTTTTTGAAAAGTAAGAAAAAACGTGAAGAGAGGATTTCCAGCCCCCCGCTACCTTCCCTATTAGTCGCCTTCTACGACACACAGGGAATATGTGGGAAGTATTCTTTCTCTCCTATCCCTGGGATAATTTATATATATGTATAAAATAATTGGCCAATCCTGTTACACTGCCTTACATTTCATAATTTTTCTTTTACATGGTCTGGGCAGAAAGACTATCAAAACCACTTTTTTTACCGTACCTATTACGAGTTTGTCATTTTATTTAGGTAGAAATATCCTGCTTGTTGTTTTTAGTTTATGCCTCACATAAGTCACGAAATTTCTGTTATATGCATTTGTTGAATCTATTTTTTTAAGAAATCCTGGCTGGGGACACTCATCTCTTAGGTTAGGTTAAGTAAGATTCATTATTTTAAGATATACCATTGCTCATCAAAAACTGTGGGGCAGAAACTGAAAATTATTTCCTACCCCCATGTGTCAGTAAAATCACTCTCTGCCCCACAGATTTCTTTGATGAGCGATATATTTTTCTATTGGTATTTGCAATCTTAGTGAAATATATCAAGAGTGCCTTTGTAGAATTGATTTATCAGTTGAATAAATAAATGATTTCATGACTCCTTTGGGGCATAAACTGTAAAGATACCATTTTTTCTCATCAGGCATGATTCTTGGCAAAGATAAGCTTTAAGGCCTCAACTAAATTAGGTCAAATATTAAAAAGTATATGGGGTCTATGAGAGCTTCACTCAACTTCCCCGACAACTAAAATATTGTTTTTTTATTTTAGTCAAAAGATATGTTTGTAAGTATATGTTTCAATGGCAGCACAAGAGCAACCTGTAGATTTTGAAGAAGGATGTATTTATGGATTCCACATATATATATATATATATATATATATATATATATATATATATATATATATATAGTAGATTTGATGTAAAAGGGTGTTGATGAGATTTTCCATATCATGAAATAATAATTTTTTTGTTTCTGGGTAATGTGTTATTTTCAAATTGATTATGTCTCAAAAGTATAGAAAATGGCTATTATTCCCATGAAACTTCGCTTTTGGGATCAGGACAGTGATATTTTGAAATTTACCTATTTTTCAGAACATTTGAGATAGAAGTTTACGGTGATATAATAGTAGTATAAGAATATAAGGGCCTTAAGCCTACCAGTTCACTTTAGATCTAGCTGCCTAAGTTGATACATATACATACGTTTTCCTGAATTGGTATCTAGAGGCTGCAAGCATCCGGCAGACATATCTTGCTATGGCTGCAGCCAATTTATCAAAACAAGAACGAAAAAGTACTCCATGGCAGATTCAGCTGTGTGAGGCCTACATGGCATATTTTGGCATGCCTGTCTTCCTCATTAGCGAGGTAGCACAAGGATGGTACAGAGGGAGAAAGAAAACCATGGTGTGCTATCCCATGAATTTGGCAGGAAACCACTGGCCACTCAAGCAATTGCTACTTCTGCATGGTGGACCCTTCCAAACATTGGACTGGCAAGACTGCACCTGCTATCATGTATTCGGACCGTCCATCATCCATTGGCCCGGTGCCACACCACCCTGAGCTCCCCGTACCCACTCCTCTGAAGAGAGAGCAGCTGTCATCAGAACAGACCAGCAAGTCAGAGGGGTAGGAAGACATTGTAGATCCACATTACAATTTCAAAGTTGCAGCTAAGGAGGGAAACCCATAATACCTCAATTAAAAAGATTTGAATGACTTGAGCAGAGATTATGGTCTCACAAAGTACAGTGCTAAGCTTTTGATGTCTAGGCTCAGGCAGTGGAACTTGGATGAAAGTGTGCTAATCACAGATCAAAGGAAGCGTCACCTAGGTTTTTCCAGCTTCACCCATCAAGATAGGCTCTGCCTCTGCTGTAACCAGTCTTTTCAAGGCAATCAGAATCACCTGTAACCCAAATGAGTGGTGCCTCTTTATTGACAGCTCATCCAGGACCCTCAAAGCTGTGCTGCTCCAGAAAAGGAACAAGTACCTGTCTCTTTCCTTGGCTCACGAAGTGCACCTCAGAGAAGAATACAACAGTGTCAAGACCTTGCTAGATGCCTTGAAGTATGATGAGTACAGCTATTAGGTCATCGGAGACTTCAAAATGGTGGCATTCCTTATGGGTCTCCAAAGTGGTTTCACCAAGTTTCACTGCTATCTTTACCTTTGGGAGAGCACTGCCAAAGGCAGGACTGGCCACAGCAGACCAATTTCTCTGTGGGGATGAATAACGTCAAGTGGAAGCTACTGGTGGACCCCCAGAAGGTGTTGATGCTACTACTGCACATGAAAATAGGCCTTATGAAACAATGTCACAGTTCTTGATAAGGAGTTTGCAGCCTTCAAGTACCTTCAAGACTTCTTCCCTAAGCTGTCTGAAGCAAAGGTCAAAGCCAATGTCTTTGTCGCGCTACAGTTAAAGAGATCCTGGAGGGCAATAAATTCCCAAGTAGCTGATTAGGAAGGGGAATGCCACTAGAGACAGCTTTGTCACTGTGGTTTGGGGCTTCCTGGGCAATCACAAGGCCAAAAACTTAAGTGTAGCTGGTTGAGAATATGGTGAAGAACTATAGCAAATTGGGCTGCAGGATATCCATCAAAGTCCATATCCTTGATGCTTATCTTGATACATTAAGGACATGGGAGCATATTCGGAGAAGCAAGGCAAGCACTTCCACCAGGATGTACTGGACTTTGAATGCTGCTATCGAGGAACATGTAACAAGAACATGATGGGAGATTATATGTGGGGTCTGATTCGTGAAAGTGATTTACATTACTCTTGTAAATTTCAAAAAACTACTCACTTCTAAATATTTTTGTTCATTTTTGCTTAACATTAAGGTAAATACATGTTAATTTTTATTCATATGCTCTTCTCTGACTTTATGAGAATAAAGATTCATCCATGAACCAACCAGAAATAGGTAAATTTAAAAAATATCACCGTCCTGGTCACAAAAACAAAGTTTGAAAGGAATAGTAGCCTTTTTTCTCTACTTTTTACACATAAGCAATAAGGAAATAACACTTACTACTCAGGAACAAAAATTGTCTTACACAGTGTATGATAGACAAAAAGATGGGTTCTGTTTGGTAATTTTTATATAAAAGTGGTGAAACAGTTATGAAAATCTAGAAAATATACAGTTTTAGATGTGAGAAGACAGTCAGCTTTAAATATTGTGGAAATCATTTAATTTCTCTTATAGAGAGACCCTGGAAAGTGTCATAAGTATACATCAACACTATTTATATGTTTAGCCACACTGTGATATTGTGTCATAAGCATCAGTTTGTATGTAGCAACCTTAAGGCTCATGTCTGTTTAGTTTGTCTACTCGTGTTGTTTACTTTTTCTCCATATTTGCTGCAGTTAACTAGCTCTTGTGCCATCCCATGTCCTGGAGAGTTACATTGAAGGAGGACATTGCAGCAGTGATAGCTTTATCCAGAGCAGAGCATAATTTGAAACATACTGCTGAGCAAACAGATGTTTACAGCAAAGTGTCCAAGACATGAACAAGCAATTTAAGTAATTAGGGGAGTCCAATTTACTGGCTCCTCTTCCCACTTGTGGAAGGCTATGATTAACATCTAGGACTCGTAAAGAGTTTGCACGACAAGTTAAGGCTTGCCCATCTCTGACAGCATATGAAATCAAGAACTCTAACTTGCATGAATATGTCTTGCTAAGGAGTGTTCAAAAGTTGCAGCATAATAACTTGGGATTTTATGATTGTCATGCTTGACATATTACTTGACTGACTGTAACTCAGGAGGATAAGTGAGTGAAATTTTGCAAGAAATAGTGTTTAGAACTGGGAAACATGGAAAACTGTGTTAAGTGATGAGTTGACATTTACTAAAGGCCACCTTCCCTGGATCCACACCTGCCATAACACACAGAATAGACTGTAAAACATCCTCCTTATCTTATGGTGTGAGGGTGTTTCAGCACCCATGGTGTTTGTAATGTGGTTATCTTACCCAAGAATTTGAAAGTGAATCTGGTAGGACCATAATTTTACCTACTGATCATATATGTGATTCATTTTAAAGTGCAACTTGAGGCAAAAACATGGGGTTCCTTGCCATTCTGCTAGGTCTGTTACACGGTGGTTGAATGATGGAGGTGAAATATTTCAATGACTGGTCAGGAAGCAGCCCAACCTAAACACAGTTGAAAACCTGTGGTCTGTTGTGAGGGAACAACACTATGATATGGTCACGTCATCTGTACCAAAGCATGAGGTGCCACTTGAGTAGCTATGGGGTAGTTTTTTCAGAACTACTCAAGAATTTTGACAACAGTATTCCCACCAGGCTACAGGACTGCATCAAGATGAAGATGAATGCAGCAAGGTATTGTGTTGGCAAGTGCTCATTAGGTTTTTTAGGCCACTTAACCATAAAAAAGAATTTATTTTCATTTTCATGGCTAATGTTAATTTCTGACAATGTTTCATACAGTATTACAATGAATAACCCCACATTTTCCTTGATGTGTATAGCTTTCTGTTTTTTATTACATTAAGTAATGACCTTATATCTCATCAGCACTCTTCTGAATTACTTTTACAGATGATTAAGTGTGAATGTCTTTTTGTAACCCTCCATCCAGCTTTATACAGAAATGTTTTTTAGTAATTGCCTCACCACTTGTTCATATTATGAATTTGTCTCTCAATAATGGTAACTTACTTGATGATCTGAATATAGCGAGGGTTGTGCCTTTGAATAGAAAAAAGAGGAAAACAGATGCTGCGTACTTTAGGTTTGTATTGGCACATAACATCTCTAAATCCGTGAATCTCTCTAGTATTCCTTAATCCCTATAGTGTTCAACATAATATGTATAAATAAATGAATATTTTACAGAGCATAGCCCTTTGTACGAATTTCAGTCTGGATTCACATCAACATCTTCCACTGACACATGTCTTATTACACTATTTTCTTTGTAAGAAAGATGATGAAGATGAGTACTGCATATGGCAGTCTTGTCATACATGCAGTAGTTTATTTCAAGATAAGATATATGATATCTGATGAGGGATTCTATTGTTAATGCAATGCAGTTGTATTATGGCAAAGCTGCTAATGATACTTTATAACAAGGTTTTATCTGTTTAATCACTCAGTTGGATTTTGTACAATAAAGTAAGTATTATAATGCATTTGCATAATAGAGCCTTTGTCACAGTAGCTGTTTCAAGAATATGATGCAATACAAACATACATGGAGTTATGCTGAACTCAGATGAAAATTTGTAACATTACTGTGCATATTGGTTGAAGTAATAGGAAGAGTTGTTAGTTGTGTTCAATAACAAAATTATTTTATCATAAAAGCATAATCCCCAAATTGATCAAGTTCCTCCATTGGTTTATTCAGCCATCCTTCCATAGTTTATAGACCCAACTAAACTCATGAAGTTTTTACGATACTGATAATGAATGAATAATTCCAGTTCCCAATAACGGTCAAAGAATTTACTGCTATCAACAGTGTAGATGTGAGTCCTGTCGAGCCACATTATATTGCTGTAACCTCAGGGCCTAAGGTAAGGGAAATTAAAAATTCACATAAGTATAGCATTCATCAGTAATATATGAATTCATGTACCATCACTTAGCTGTGAAATTTTTTTTATTAGAACATCAGTCATGGTTGTGTGAATTAACAAGAACAACAATTTGAAGTTTGTATTAGTTATAGATGTTGCTGATGATGAAGTGAGTGAGCCGTGATCAACTATGAAAATGATTTGGAGTGATTAAAAGGGCCAAAGGTAGTTTTTTAGAATATTGTGATGAAGAATCACATTTTGGAGTAAATGCTATTAGCACTGGAGTGATTTCAAGTGTAGACATTTTTATCTTACTCCTTTTATTAACATCACAATTGCCCATTTTGTGCTGACTGTGTTTGTTACTGTAGGAGGTATTCAAAATAGTAAGTTAGTGTGAGTAGACTTGCTCACAAGTGAGCTGTTATTTCTTAACTGCCTTTCAGACAGCCAGATAAATCTTGTAGGTCTTATTTATGCTATTTTCTGTTAACAAGGGGAGTAGCATTTAACTCAAAATTTTCATCATGTTTCACTGATGGTAGGCAAACTACCAAATTATGGACATCATGAATGGCTTTTCAGGTTGGTATTTACAATTGCTAGGCTTTGTCTATGAAGAGGTTTTATTATTGCTATAGAGTCTAAAGGTACTTATGCAAGTTTTGTCAATGTAAATGTGCTGAAACATATAAGCTTTCTAAGTTAGAAATGATTTTAGAGTTATAACTTGATATCAGGATAATTTAAGAACAGAGGTACAGTTTCTGAGTAGTGGATTGGTCAACTGACTTGTAAATATTTTATAGCATTTTCAGTTGTTGGTGAGGGTGCATTTTATTCTTTTAAAGATTAATTACTGTATTTTGTTGTTGATTCAGTTAGGTTTGTGACATGTTTCATAACACCCATCTTTGTGGCTTATTCATAGTAAGCAGTCTGATGGAGCATAGTTTCATTTCAGTGGTGAATGACGTTATGGAATTGCCATTCCCTTGATAAAATCCACCAGAGTTGTATTATGATATCTGGTATACAGCCAACAATAGTGAAAGGGTAAGCAGAGTATCTTGGAGAATGTATTCTCGTGAAATATTTTAAGTTTTTCATTTTATTTTTCATTGTCATGTCTGAAGAGATTCTGCAACTATGTTACTCTACCTGTTTAGTGGAGCACAAATATATGGATGTGAGGTTGCTCTTGTACCATCTAATGCTTTCACCATAATGTAAGTGATTAAGATAATGAAAATTATAATGTGGAGTTGTCTGCTGAAAAAGGACTGGTTTCGAAAGTGGGATATACAGAAGTATAAGTATGTGAGTGTGAGAGATGGTCAACAGGTATTATTGGATTACATATTGATTGATAGGCATGTAAAAGAGACTTCTGGGTGTAAATTTGCTGAGAGGGGCAGCTGGTGGTATGTCTGATTACTCTCATGTGGAGGTGAGGGTGAAGATTTGTCGATTTTTTTGAAAAAGGAAAAAAAAAAAAATGTTGAGGAGAAGAGAGTGGTGAGAGTGAGCTTGGAAAAGAAACTTGCGTGAAGAAATACCAGGAGAGATTGCATATAGAATGGCAAAAGGCAAGTAAATGAAGCAAGGGGAGTGGGTGAGGAATAGGAGGTATTTAGGGAAGCATTGAGGTATGTGTAAGATATCCATTTGGCATCCAAAAGGTGGGAGGTGGGCCGATTAGAGAAGGTTAGTAAGTGGTGGGATGAAGTAAAGTTGCTTGTGAAAGAGAGAAGAGAGGCACTTGGGTGTTTCACAGAGGGAAGGCGTACAAATGAATGGGCTATGTATAAGAGGAAGCAGCAGGAGGTCAAGAAGAAGGTGTAGGGTTGAAAAGTGGGCAAATGAGAGTTGGGGTGAGTGAATATCAGTAAACATTAGGGAGGATAAGATGTTTTGGAAGGAGGTAAATAATGTGCAAAAGATGAGAACAAATGGGAATATTGATGAAGGGGGCGAAAGGGAAGTGATAATAGGTAGTGATGATGTGAGGAGGAGATGGAATGAATTTTTTGAAGGATTGTTAAATGTGTCTGATGATAGAGTGGCAGATGTAGAGTGGTTTGGTCGGGTGGTAATTGAAATGAGAGAGTTATGGAGAGTGGTTTGGTGAAGAGAGAAGAGATTGTGAAAGCCTTGCGTAAGATGAAATGTAGAAAGGCGGCTGGAGTGGATGGTATTGCAGTTGAATTTATTAAGAAAGTGGGTGACTGTGCTGTTGATTGGTTGGTAAGGATTTTCATTTTATGTATGGATAATGGTAAGGTGCCTGAGAATGGGCAGAATGCATGCATTAGTGGGAGATCAAACTACAGAGATATAAGTTTGATGAGTATATCTGGTAAATTGTATAGGAGGGTATTGATTGAGGTGGTGAAGGCATATACAGAGCATGAAATTAGGGAAGAACAGTGTGCTTTTAGAAGTGGCAGAGGATATGTGGATCAGGGATAAGTAGAGACTCTTTGTCCTTGTCCATTCCCTAGAAGGAAGTTCCAGGAGGGAATGGGCAAGTAAAGCATGCCCTTACCCATCTCTTTTTAGGTTGATGTGTACCACAAGCATACTACTCAGGTTTGGCGAACTCTTTCAAGATTTCAGCGCTTAGCTTATGGCGGAAAGTTTCGACAAGATGGTCAGCTTCTTTTGGCTGGCTCACAGGAAGGCGAGGTTAAGCTTTTCAATTACAGACAAAAGCAACTTCTCCGTATATTTAGAGGACATGAGGGGTGAGTATTCCCTAATCAGCCAAAGTTTTTTAGCAATAAAGTATGAACAAAGATTAACTTTGCAGTACACAAAGCATTTTGTGAGGTAGAGATTTGGTCACTTGCTTAGCTTGTAGGGACAGTGTTTTTTCTGAGGTATTACTTACAACTTTATTTTACACCTCATGTAGCCTGGCTGCTTAGGCCTGTATCCACAGGAAAGAAGATAAACCTAGTAAGCCATAGTGTGTGCACAAACAAACCATTTTGCCTCTTCTCTTTGCTGCACCACCTGGCTCTTGGCTTTCAGCACATGAACTATTTCTTGCTTAGTCATCCATGAGTTACAGCATAGTATCATGGAAAAGCTCTGCTTCTCAGAATAGTGGTTCATCAAAGACTGTTTCTTCAGCTCTTTGCACAGTCTTTGGAATTGGTGGATCGTTACCAGGATTGGTTTGAAGAATGTAGGACTTCACAAAAGCTTTGAGTTGTCTGCCAATTTAATCATGTTGTCTTATGTGAGTAAGGACTTTTGTGTTTGACTGAAAGCAAACCTGTGTGACTGGATAACAGAACAGCTAGTCAGGTTAACAGGATCTTTTTAAGAAACTGCTGAACACTTGCTAGTCAGGTTCCTGTCCAAAAGTTTTGTGTCCTATTTGCTACTGGGATGAAGTCTTAGGGTCCTGTACATTTCCAGCTGTTGTGAGAAAGAAAATTGATGGAAATGGTGCTTCATGTTTAGTGTTTCAGTAACACCCTTAGTTGCAGGGTTAATATACACAAACAAAGATCTTTGCCACGCTATCAACATCCACATGAATTTTGTATTGAGAAGTTCTGCTACAGTTTAAGGCTGTTGTGCATCCTGGTAGGGAAGGTAGGCATGTATGGGTGCTGAATGTTTCCATGGGACAGTCACTCTTTTACCATGCACTTAGATGTTAATTGTTCTGGTGTTTGTTTTGTAACAAATATCATATAGAAAGAAATTTGATGAGGATCGGTTTACATGAGGCTAAGGTACACATGGTCACGTAAGTGAGGGTATGGTGAGGGTTGATGATGATGTAGGGGTATGTTGAGGTCAGTGCTTAGTGTGGTCAACTTTTGTGTGAACTATAGTTAACCCCATTATTTTTTATTACTCGTGAATCTTATGATTTGGTTTTATATGTACTAGGCAATATGTGTTGTTCCTCTAATTAGAGCTCTAGTACAGTGGCTTCAACATTTTCTGTATGTAATAAGTCTTTTCCACATCTTTTGTTGCACTGCTAATAGACTTGCCTTCCTTACTGCCATCTTTAATACCTATTGCCTTTTACAGTGACTTAAGCTAAAATTTTAATAACAGCATATAAGGAGGAGAATGCAGTCAAGGAATAAGAGCTCATCCCCAGTGTACTTTGAATTTATATTAATTCCTTTCATGTGCTCTGTCGTATTACCTATGGCACAAATGTCTGATATTCTTCAAAGGTCAGACAGTGTTGATGGATTGCTTCTATCTGTCTACTCTATGAATATATCTGTTACCTGTTCCCTCTGGGGACCCCCATCAAGTGATGGCTATGGCAAAAGAGTTTCCACTTATCCCTTTCCTTACAAGCCTCTCTTGCTTATACTTTTAGATGCATTCTTCCCTCATTTCTCCCCCTCCATTACTTCTACACTTGATTTCCCGATGTCACAGGTGGTCTTCCTCTCACACCAACCCCTTTAATCATACTATCATACAATATCCATGTAAACTCCCTGTCTTACATTTTTCACATAGCCTGAACCACCTCAAAATATTACATTTCACCCTTTTTACCATTCCATGATTTATCCCATTGCATTCCCTGCCATACCAAATCTCTCACATACCCCCTTGTAACTTTCTTCATTCCGTCTAGCCATGCTACATGGTTATCTCAAATAGCCTCTTTGGTGCATAAATGTCCTGTTAGTTTTATTTAACTTTGTTTCTATTACTGTACTGTAGAATGTGATGTTGAACTTGCCTCTGTAAGGAGTAGAAAGATGAAGTCACAGGAACACTTGACTTAAGTAGCAGAAGAGATTGCCACTAATTAGATTATTTTTTTTCAAGTAGTGGTGAAGTGAGAGGGAGATGGAGTGAGTATATTGAAGGTTTGTTGAATATGTTTGATGATAGAGTGGCAGATATAAGGTGTTTTGATCGAGTTGGTGTGCAAAGTGAGAGGGTCAGGGAGAATGATTTGGTAAACAGAGAAGAGGTAGTGAAAGCTTTGTGGAAGATGAAAGCTGGTAAGGTGGTGGGTTTGGATGGTATTGCTGTGGAATTTATTAAAAAAGGGGGTGACTGTGTTTTTGACTGGTTGGTGAGGATATTCAATGTATGTATGGTTCATGGTGAAGTGCCTGAGGATTGGCGGAATGCATGCATAGTGCCATTATACAAAAGGGAAAGGGGATAAAGGTGAGTGTTCAAATTACAGAGTTATAAGTTTGTTGAGTATTCCTGGGAAATTATACGGGATGGTATTATTTGAGAGGGTCAGGGCATGTACAGAGCATCAGGTTGGGGAAGAGCAGTGTGGTCTCAGAAGTGGTAGAGGCTTTGTAGATCATGTGTTTGCTTTGAAGAATGTATTTGAGAAATAAGAAAAATAGATGTATTTGTATGTAGCATTTATGGATCTGGAGAAGGCATATGATAGGGTTGATAGAGATGCTCTGTGGAAGGTATATGGTATGGGAGGTAAGTTGCTAGAAGCAGTGAAAAGTTTTTTATCAAGGATGTATGGCATGTGTACGAATAGGAAGAGAGGAAAGTGATTGGTTCCCAGGGTCTGTCGATTTGCGACAGAGTGTGTAATGTCTCCATGGTTGTTTAATTTGTTTATGGATGGGGTTGTTAGGGAGGTGAATGCAAGAGTTTTAGAGAGAGGGGCAATTTTGCAGTCTGTTGTGGATGAGAGGGCTTCGGAAGTGAGTCAGTTGTTGTTTGCTGATGATACAGCGCTGGTGGCTGATTTGGGTGAGAAACTGCAGAAGTTGGTGACTGAGTTTGGTAAAGTGTGTGAAAGAAGAAAGCTGAGAGTAAATGTGAATAAGAGCAAGGTAATTAGGTTCAGTAGGGTTGAGGGACAAGTCAATTGTGAGGTAAGTTTGAATGGAGAAAAACTGGAAAAAGTTAAGTGTTTTAGATATCTGGGAGTGGATTTGGCAGCACATGGAACCATGGAAGCGGAAGTGAGTCACAGGGTGGGGGAGGGGGCGAAGGTTCTGGGAGCATTAAAGAATGTGTGGAAGGTGAGAACATTATCTCGGAGAGCAAAAATGGGTATGTTTGAAGGAATAGTGGTTCCAACAATGTTATATGGTTGTAGGCATGGGCTATAGATAGGGTTGTGCGGAGGAGGGTGGATGAGTTGGAAATGAGATGTTTAAGGACAATATGTGGTGTGAGGTGGTTTGATCAAGTAAGTAATGAAAGGGTAAGGGAGATGTGTGGTTATAAAAACAGTGTGGTTGAGAGAGCAGAAGAGGGTGTATTGAAATGGTTTGGTCACATGGAGAGAATGAGTGAGGAAAGATTGACAAAGAGGATATATGTGTCAGAGGTGGAGGGAATGAGAAGTGGGAGACTAAACTGGAGATGGAAAGATAGAGTGAAGATTTTGGGTGATTGGTGCCTGAACATGCAGGAGGATGAAAGGCGTGCAAGAAATAGAGTGAATTGGAATGATGTGGTATACTGGGGTCGACATGCTGTCAGTGGATTGAACCAGGGCGTGTGAAGCGTCTGGGGTAAACCATAGAAAGTTTTGTGAGGCCTGGATGTGAAAAGGGAGCTGTGGTTTCGGTGCATTACACATGACAGCTATAGACAGAGTGAACAAATGTGGCCTTTGTTGTCTTTTCCTAGCACTACTTCACGCACATGCGGGGGGTTGGGAATGCCATTTCATGTTTGGTGGGGTGGCAGGGGGAATGGATTAAGGTAGCATGTAAGAAGGTGTACATGTGTACATATGTTTATGTCTGTGTATGTTTGTTGAAATGTATTGGTATGGATATGTGTGTTGTGTGGGCATTTATGCATATACATGTGTACGTGGATGGATTAGGCCATTCTATTGTCTGTTTCCTTGCGCTACCTCGCTCACATGGAAGACAGTGACAAAATATAATAAATAGATATAAATATTTTTTCATTGTAGGCATCATGCATTTCATCTTTTTATTTTCTTTACAGAGGTATGCAATTCATAGGCAAATATTTTGAGTACTGTGGTTGGTCTTGCTGTAGAATATATTGAGATTTCAGTGACTTTGCTATAGATTCCTGTGCATGCTTGAGCTGTCAGTATGGCGTAGCCTAAGATTATGCTAATTTTAGCATGCTAATATTACATGAAAATATTATTATTTGATTATTAGTATTTTTCTCTTAATATTTCATTTAACTGCGGCGTATATTTACAGTCCCACTCACTGTGCTGACTTCATCCAAGGTTTGCCACAAGTTGTTTCCTTCTCAGATGACAAAACTGCAATTGTGTGGGATATCAGTGATGAAAGTAAAATCTGCACCTTGTCAGAACACAAGGTATAGTTAAGTATACATATTTTACCTTGTATTGCTTATTCTAAGATTTTCTGTTCCTCAGTCAATTTGCAGTTTCTTCATTGTGATTCTTTTTGTCATCTCTTCTTTCTATAAGTTTATGAGATTTTTTCCTTCACAGTTTTCCTATCAGTGACTTAAGTATCTGTTCAGCACATTTCTAATACTCTTTTTTCCCCCTCGTATCTCCATTGCTGTTATCATAGTATTATCAGCCTTTGTGTTAACATGACCTAGGCACTTGTTCTTGACACTACCGTCATGAGAATATTTCTAAATATTACAGGGTTTTAATTTCAATCTTTTTTATTTGTTCTTGCTGTGTCCTTAATAGCCATATACATTTTTTTTTTTCAGATTTTTGTTTTATTACAATAGCATTGGATGTATGATTTTTTTGTGAATTTTTCTGATGGTTGTAAAACATCTCTCACATCTCAGATTATCTTTAAAAGGTCTTTTAGTTTTCTTTCTATAATATAATGGAATGTAACACTCCAGTGATCCATCAGATAGGTCATTTAGTTTTTATGCAACTGCAGAAATTTTAGTCATGATAAAGCATTGTCACTGATACTGCTTGTTGTATGTAAACTATCAAGCCCTATTCTTCAACTTTGGTTTTCATGAACTGATTGGTTTAGAAGTTTAGGACAATGATTGTACCAGAATATTGGCCAAACTTGAGTTTACAGGTTTTTATCCTTTCAGTTTTTGAGAAAAAATGCCAAAAGGGGCCAGTTTTCAAGCTATTTGAAAAATTAAGCTTGTAATGTGGCTCACATTTGAAGGTAGAAATGAATGGTAGTAGTCATAAGGATCATCACGCTAACTAATAGGAAGTAAGGGTCCAAATTGGGGCAGTTTTCAAACATGCACAAAAGTAAGCTGTAGTGTACAATGTCATATTATGCTCATTTGAAGGTGATAATTTGTAATGTCAGATCCTATATTGATCAATATAATGTAGCCTTACCAGGTTCCCATAGGTGGAGTTCTTTATTCTGTTTTCATCCAGGATATTACTTGAATACTTTAGTCAAGTTATCTGTAAGCATATAAGCATATAAGCATATGATAGAGTTGATAGAGATGCTCTGTGGAAGGTATTAAGAATATATGGTGTGGGAGGCAAGTTGTTAGAAGCAGTGAAAAGTTTTTATCGAGGATGTAAGGCATGTGTACGTGTAGGAAGAGAGGAAAGTGATTGGTTCTCAGTGAATGTAGGTTTGCGGCAGGGGTGTGTGATGTCTCCATGGTTGTTTAATTTGTTTATGGATGGGGTTGTTAGGGAGGTAAATGCAAGAGTCCTGGAAAGAGGGGCAAGTATGAAGTCTGTTGGGGATGAGAGAGCTTGGGAAGTGAGTCAGTTGTTGTTCGCTGATGATACAGCGCTGGTGGCTGATTCATGTGAGAAACTGCAGAAGCTGGTGACTGAGTTTGGTAAAGTGTGTGGAAGAAGAAAGTTAAGAGTAAATGTGAATAAGAGCAAGGTTATTAGGTACAGTAGGGTTGAGGGTCAAGTCAATTGGGAGGTGAGTTTGAATGGAGAAAAACTGGAGGAAGTGAAGTGTTTTAGATATCTGGGAGTGGATCTGTCAGCGGATGGAACCATGGAAGCGGAAGTGGATCATAGGGTGGGGGAGGGGGCGAAAATTTTGGGAGCCTTGAAAAATGTGTGGAAGTCGAGAACATTATCTCGGAAAGCAAAAATGGGTATGTTTGAAGGAATAGTGGTTCCAACAATGTTGTATGGTTGCGAGGCGTGGGCTATGGATAGAGTTGTGCGCAGGAGGATGGATGTGCTGGAAATGAGATGTTTGAGGACAATGTGTGGTGTGAGGTGGTTTGATCGAGTAAGTAACGTAAGGGTAAGAGAGATGTGTGGAAATAAAAAGAGCGTGGTTGAGAGAGCAGAAGAGGGTGTTTTGAAATGGTTTGGGCACATGGAGAGAATGAGTGAGGAAAGATTGACCAAGAGGATATATGTGTCGGAGGTGGAGGGAACGAGGAGAAGAGGGAGACCAAATTGGAGGTGGAAAGATGGAGTGAAAAAGATTTTGTGTGATCGGGGCCTGAACATGCAGGAGGGTGAAAGGAGGGCAAGGAATAGAGTGAATTGGAGCGATGTGGTATACAGGGGTTGACGTGCTGTCAGTGGATTGAATCAAGGCATGTGAAGCGTCTGGGGTAAACCATGGAAAGCTGTGTAGGTATGTATATTTGCGTGTGTGGACGTGTGTATGTACGTGTGTATGGGGGTTGGGCCATTTCTTTCGTCTGTTTCCTCGCGCTACCTCGCAAACGCGGGAGACAGCGACAAAGTATAAAAAAAAAAAAAAAAAAAAAAAAAAAAAAAAAAAATCTGTAAGCAAGTTTTTTTTCTTTTTTTTTATACAATGTTTTTGAATCCCTCTTCAACTTATTTCCTTAGAGCATCTTGAATCTTTGTCTTGTCCCTAATCAGCGGTATAAATTTTGCGAGGCAAGAGTTCCCGATGATATCCATTCCTTTTATATTAATCTTTGGATGTCATCTCTGAGAGACTTTGGGGAATCTGTTGTTGTAGCCCTTGGTATATAAGACTTCTGACTTGGTGCAGCATGTGGGTCTTCATCTCGTAGCTCCCCTTTCTTGGCTATGCACCCTCACTGTGTTTTCTTAGATTTAGCTTCCTCTCTTACATATATATCTCCATAATACAGCATTAAGGTCTCGTCTCAAAGCTCCCCATTCTTGGCTGTCCTCCATCATTGTGTTTTCTCAGATTTAGCTTCCTCTTTCACTTATGTATCTGTAATTGTTAATGTATCAACCTTTCCACTGTTCCCTATTGGCAGTAGTGTCTCATAGGGGTCTGTTTTATCTCCAGCACATTTTTTAACATTTTCCTTTTTTTTGTCAGGTGACTAGCTGCACTTACATGGTGATGATTCAGCACTGCATTCTTTCACTTCTTTCATAATCACCCCATCTTGTCCTTAATCTGTGTATTATCTTTTCACGGTTCTATCAATCTGTCTTTATCTAACACCTGTTCCAACTGGAACTCCCTCAAGGGGGTGGCCACGGCAGTAGAGTCTCCAAAACTAGAGAACTCCAGTGCTGTTTCTTAGCCTTTAGTGCCTCACCCTTGAGGTGCTGTAGCTGTCTCTTCCATAGACAAAGCAATTCTCTTTGGTTCCCGTTTCTCCTCTAACTCCATCTTGGATGACTCTATCATTCCTTCATCCCCTGATGCTCCTCCTACTAATCCTGAGCCACTCCCCATAATCTCTTTGAATTGTTCGAAAAGTGCTTATCTCTCTAGACACAAGGAAGGCTTATGGTCCTGATGGCATCCCTCCTGTTGTGCTGAAAGAGTATGCCTCTGAACTTGCACCTATGCTTACTCGTCTGTTCCATTTCTGTTAAAAACCAAAACTTTTCCTTCTTGGAAGCATGCATTGATACTTCCCATTCCTGAGAAGTATGATTGTTCTGACCCCTCTAACTATCGTCCTATTACTTTGACATCTACCATTTCCAAAGATTGTGAATCCCTCCTCAACTCCCATATCCTCAGACACCTTAAATCTCACAGTCTTGCTCTTTTAACACCAGTATGGCTTCTGCAAGGTGAGATCCACTGTTGATATTCTTTCCTGTCTTACTAATGTCTCATCATCATCCCTGAAAGATTTTTGGAAGTGTTATGTAGTTGCCCATGATAATCCAAAGCTTTTGACAGGATGTAGCAAAGGAGTCTCTTCTCTAAGCTCCCCTCCTTTGACTTCCCTCCCTCAATTTGTTCCTTTATATCTATATTCCTTTCCAGCTGATCTGTCTCTGTGGCTGTTGATGGACCAGCCTCCCTCAACCTTTCTCCATCAACAGCAGTTTCCCTCAAGGTTCTGTCCTCTTCCAAATACTTTTCTTCCTTCTTCCATAAATCTTTTTTCTTTTCTTTTAAACTATTCGCCATTTCCCGCGTTAGCGAGGTAGCGTTAAGAACCGAGGACTGGGCCTTTTTTGGAATATCCTCACCTGGCCCCCTCTGTTCCTTCTTTTGGGAAAAAAAAAAAAAAAAAGAGGGGAGGATTTCTAGCCCCCCGCTCCCTCCCCTTTTAGTCGCCTTCTACGACACGCAGGAAATACGTGGGAAGTATTCTTAATCCCCTATCCCCAGGGACATAAATTAGTAAGTGTATTCTTCCATAAATAAGTAAGTGTATTCCCATGATGACAAATCAACACTGCATTCATCCACATCCTTCAATTCTGCTCCTTCTCTTACTTGATCTGCATCTTGACACATTTTCCTCAATAAACTCAGATTTGGACAGGATATCTCAGTGGGGTAGATGAGACCTAGTTAAGTTTAATGCCTCCCAAGACCCAGGTTCTACCCATCTCTCTTATTAAAAACTCCTCACAAGTCTCATCTCTCCCTTGACAGTTCTATAATTCCACCTCTTAAATCAGTGAATATACTTGGTATTACTGTAACGTCCACTTTTTCTTAGAAACCCCACGTTACAGAAGTAGCATTTATCCAAGGAAAGTCAAAAGAATTTACAAAGTTTTTCCAGTTAGCTTTACGGTGCCAGTATTTGTACTTAGAATGGGCTGCTGAAGGGGAAGGTGCCTTTAAAACAGATACATTTACCATAGTACTCTGGGCATGGAATCCTGCTAAATTTGCATGATAGTGCCCTTATACAATTAGTTTAGAAACCTACTTGTGACAAGAACATTATAGATTTAGTTCTGGTTACAAATGAGGATGTTGCTAACAATAATGAAGTTAGAGAAAACTTTGCTACAAGTGATTTCCAGCAAAATATTTTGAGCTAACTTTCAGCATTGTCTTTAATGTTGGTCAGCATGAGAGTCATGAAAAAATACCAAATTTTAGACATGCAAATTTTACTGATCTTTGCATTGCTCTAGGATGGCATCGTTAATGAAAATGATATGGATATAGCTTGGGAATTCTTCATTAAAGCTTTCATAGTAGTGTAGGAACATGTGCCAATGTGTAGTAGACTATCTTTTTCCAAAACGAAGCAGAAGTGGTGGAATGACTTGCATTTTGTAGACTGGAAATGATGGATACTGTCCACCAGTCCTGAGAAAGTAGTCTGTATTGAAATGGATTATGTCCGACCCTTTGTGCGTGAGCTGACTGGCAGCACTCTTCTCAAACCCACTTGACAACACCAACATTTATACTATGCATGTATTGCTTTCATGTCAGTGTTTGTTTTTCTGTTATTAGAATATGATTTGAACAGAATTAAGCACCCAAGGCTCCCAAAGGTAGTCGAGTGTAAAGAAAGCAGAGTGAATTTTAATGTTGCTCAATATCGATAAGTAAAGATACTAAAAATGTTATTATAATAATGTACTGTGTTCAATATATGTTAGATTATTTTCTGACCTTAGGTGAGAGGGTCAGGGAGAATGGTTTGGTAAACAGAGAAGAGGTAGTGAAAGCTTTGGGGAAGATGAAAACTGGCAAGGCAGCGGGTTTGGATGGTATTGCTGTGTAATTTATTATAAAAGGGGGTGATTGTGTTCTTGACTGGTTGATGAGGATATACAGTGTATGTATGGTTCATGGTGAAGTGCCTAAGGATTGACAGAATGCATGCATGGTGCCATTGTACAAAGGTAAAGGGGATAAAGGTGAGTGTTCCAATTACAGAGGTATAAGTTTGTTAAGTATTCCTGGGAAATTATATGGGATGGTATTGATTGAGAGGGTGAAGGCATGTACAGAGCATCAGATTGGGGATGAGCAGTGTGGTATCAGAAGTGGTAGAGGATGTGTGGATCAGGTGTTTGCTTTGAAGAATGTATGTGAGAAATACTTAGAAAAAAAATGGATTTGTATGTAGCACTTATAGAGTTGATAGAGATGCTCTGTGGAAGGTATAAGTTGCTGAAAGCAGTGAAAAGTTTTTATCGAGGATGTAAGGCATGTGTACGTGTAGGAAGAGAGGAAAGTGATTGGTTCTCAGTGAATGTAGGTTTGCGGCAGGGGTGTGTGATGTCTCCATGGTTGTTTAATTTGTTTATGGATGGGGTTGTTAGGGAGGTAAATGCAAGAGTCCTGGAAAGAGGGGCAAGTATGAAGTCTGTTGGGGATGAGAGAGCTTGGGAAGTGAGTCAGTTGTTGTTCGCTGATGATACAGCGCTGGTGGCTGATTCATGTGAGAAACTGCAGAAGCTGGTGACTGAGTTTGGTAAAGTGTGTGGAAGAAGAAAGTTAAGAGTAAATGTGAATAAGAGCAAGGTTATTAGGTACAGTAGGGTTGAGGGTCAAGTCAATTGGGAGGTGAGTTTGAATGGAGAAAAACTGGAGGAAGTGAAGTGTTTTAGATATCTGGGAGTGGATCTGTCAGCGGATGGAACCATGGAAGCGGAAGTGGATCATAGGGTGGGGGAGGGGGCGAAAATTTTGGGAGCCTTGAAAAATGTGTGGAAGTCGAGAACATTATCTCGGAAAGCAAAAATGGGTATGTTTGAAGGAATAGTGGTTCCAACAATGTTGTATGGTTGCGAGGCGTGGGCTATGGATAGAGTTGTGCGCAGGAGGATGGATGTGCTGGAAATGAGATGTTTGAGGACAATGTGTGGTGTGAGGTGGTTTGATCGAGTAAGTAACGTAAGGGTAAGAGAGATGTGTGGAAATAAAAAGAGCGTGGTTGAGAGAGCAGAAGAGGGTGTTTTGAAATGGTTTGGGCACATGGAGAGAATGAGTGAGGAAAGATTGACCAAGAGGATATATGTGTCGGAGGTGGAGGGAACGAGGAGAAGAGGGAGACCAAATTGGAGGTGGAAAGATGGAGTGAAAAAGATTTTGTGTGATCGGGGCCTGAACATGCAGGAGGGTGAAAGGAGGGCAAGGAATAGAGTGAATTGGAGCGATGTGGTATACAGGGGTTGACGTGCTGTCAGTGGATTGAATCAAGGCATGTGAAGCGTCTGGGGTAAACCATGGAAAGCTGTGTAGGTATGTATATTTGCGTGTGTGGACGTGTGTATGTACGTGTGTATGGGGGTTGGGCCATTTCTTTCGTCTGTTTCCTCGCGCTACCTCGCAAACGCGGGAGACAGCGACAAAGTATAAAAAAAAAAAAAAAAAAAAAAAAAAAAAAAAAAATCTGTAAGCAAGTTTTTTTTCTTTTTTTTTTATACAATGTTTTTGAATCCCTCTTCAACTTATTTCCTTAGAGCATCTTGAATCTTTGTCTTGTCCCTAATCAGCGGTATAAATTTTGCGAGGCAAGAGTTCCCGATGATATCCATTCCTTTTATATTAATCTTTGGATGTCATCTCTGAGAGACTTTGGGGAATCTGTTGTTGTAGCCCTTGGTATATAAGACTTCTGACTTGGTGCAGCATGTGGGTCTTCATCTCGTAGCTCCCCTTTCTTGGCTATGCACCCTCACTGTGTTTTCTTAGATTTAGCTTCCTCTCTTACATATATATCTCCATAATACAGCATTAAGGTCTCGTCTCAAAGCTCCCCATTCTTGGCTGTCCTCCATCATTGTGTTTTCTCAGATTTAGCTTCCTCTTTCACTTATGTATCTGTAATTGTTAATGTATCAACCTTTCCACTGTTCCCTATTGGCAGTAGTGTCTCATAGGGGTCTGTTTTATCTCCAGCACATTTTTTAACATTTTCCTTTTTTTTGTCAGGTGACTAGCTGCACTTACATGGTGATGATTCAGCACTGCATTCTTTCACTTCTTTCATAATCACCCCATCTTGTCCTTAATCTGTGTATTATCTTTTCACGGTTCTATCAATCTGTCTTTATCTAACACCTGTTCCAACTGGAACTCCCTCAAGGGGGTGGCCACGGCAGTAGAGTCTCCAAAACTAGAGAACTCCAGTGCTGTTTCTTAGCCTTTAGTGCCTCACCCTTGAGGTGCTGTAGCTGTCTCTTCCATAGACAAAGCAATTCTCTTTGGTTCCCGTTTCTCCTCTAACTCCATCTTGGATGACTCTATCATTCCTTCATCCCCTGATGCTCCTCCTACTAATCCTGAGCCACTCCCCATAATCTCTTTGAATTGTTCGAAAAGTGCTTATCTCTCTAGACACAAGGAAGGCTTATGGTCCTGATGGCATCCCTCCTGTTGTGCTGAAAGAGTATGCCTCTGAACTTGCACCTATGCTTACTCGTCTGTTCCATTTCTGTTAAAAACCAAAACTTTTCCTTCTTGGAAGCATGCATTGATACTTCCCATTCCTGAGAAGTATGATTGTTCTGACCCCTCTAACTATCGTCCTATTACTTTGACATCTACCATTTCCAAAGATTGTGAATCCCTCCTCAACTCCCATATCCTCAGACACCTTAAATCTCACAGTCTTGCTCTTTTAACACCAGTATGGCTTCTGCAAGGTGAGATCCACTGTTGATATTCTTTCCTGTCTTACTAATGTCTCATCATCATCCCTGAAAGATTTTTGGAAGTGTTATGTAGTTGCCCATGATAATCCAAAGCTTTTGACAGGATGTAGCAAAGGAGTCTCTTCTCTAAGCTCCCCTCCTTTGACTTCCCTCCCTCAATTTGTTCCTTTATATCTATATTCCTTTCCAGCTGATCTGTCTCTGTGGCTGTTGATGGACCAGCCTCCCTCAACCTTTCTCCATCAACAGCAGTTTCCCTCAAGGTTCTGTCCTCTTCCAAATACTTTTCTTCCTTCTTCCATAAATCTTTTTTCTTTTCTTTTAAACTATTCGCCATTTCCCGCGTTAGCGAGGTAGCGTTAAGAACCGAGGACTGGGCCTTTTTTGGAATATCCTCACCTGGCCCCCTCTGTTCCTTCTTTTGGGAAAAAAAAAAAAAAAAAGAGGGGAGGATTTCTAGCCCCCCGCTCCCTCCCCTTTTAGTCGCCTTCTACGACACGCAGGAAATACGTGGGAAGTATTCTTAATCCCCTATCCCCAGGGACATAAATTAGTAAGTGTATTCTTCCATAAATAAGTAAGTGTATTCCCATGATGACAAATCAACACTGCATTCATCCACATCCTTCAATTCTGCTCCTTCTCTTACTTGATCTGCATCTTGACACATTTTCCTCAATAAACTCAGATTTGGACAGGATATCTCAGTGGGGTAGATGAGACCTAGTTAAGTTTAATGCCTCCCAAGACCCAGGTTCTACCCATCTCTCTTATTAAAAACTCCTCACAAGTCTCATCTCTCCCTTGACAGTTCTATAATTCCACCTCTTAAATCAGTGAATATACTTGGTATTACTGTAACGTCCACTTTTTCTTAGAAACCCCACGTTACAGAAGTAGCATTTATCCAAGGAAAGTCAAAAGAATTTACAAAGTTTTTCCAGTTAGCTTTACGGTGCCAGTATTTGTACTTAGAATGGGCTGCTGAAGGGGAAGGTGCCTTTAAAACAGATACATTTACCATAGTACTCTGGGCATGGAATCCTGCTAAATTTGCATGATAGTGCCCTTATACAATTAGTTTAGAAACCTACTTGTGACAAGAACATTATAGATTTAGTTCTGGTTACAAATGAGGATGTTGCTAACAATAATGAAGTTAGAGAAAACTTTGCTACAAGTGATTTCCAGCAAAATATTTTGAGCTAACTTTCAGCATTGTCTTTAATGTTGGTCAGCATGAGAGTCATGAAAAAATACCAAATTTTAGACATGCAAATTTTACTGATCTTTGCATTGCTCTAGGATGGCATCGTTAATGAAAATGATATGGATATAGCTTGGGAATTCTTCATTAAAGCTTTCATAGTAGTGTAGGAACATGTGCCAATGTGTAGTAGACTATCTTTTTCCAAAACGAAGCAGAAGTGGTGGAATGACTTGCATTTTGTAGACTGGAAATGATGGATACTGTCCACCAGTCCTGAGAAAGTAGTCTGTATTGAAATGGATTATGTCCGACCCTTTGTGCGTGAGCTGACTGGCAGCACTCTTCTCAAACCCACTTGACAACACCAACATTTATACTATGCATGTATTGCTTTCATGTCAGTGTTTGTTTTTCTGTTATTAGAATATGATTTGAACAGAATTAAGCACCCAAGGCTCCCAAAGGTAGTCGAGTGTAAAGAAAGCAGAGTGAATTTTAATGTTGCTCAATATCGATAAGTAAAGATACTAAAAATGTTATTATAATAATGTACTGTGTTCAATATATGTTAGATTATTTTCTGACCTTAGGTGAGAGGGTCAGGGAGAATGGTTTGGTAAACAGAGAAGAGGTAGTGAAAGCTTTGGGGAAGATGAAAACTGGCAAGGCAGCGGGTTTGGATGGTATTGCTGTGTAATTTATTATAAAAGGGGGTGATTGTGTTCTTGACTGGTTGATGAGGATATACAGTGTATGTATGGTTCATGGTGAAGTGCCTAAGGATTGACAGAATGCATGCATGGTGCCATTGTACAAAGGTAAAGGGGATAAAGGTGAGTGTTCCAATTACAGAGGTATAAGTTTGTTAAGTATTCCTGGGAAATTATATGGGATGGTATTGATTGAGAGGGTGAAGGCATGTACAGAGCATCAGATTGGGGATGAGCAGTGTGGTATCAGAAGTGGTAGAGGATGTGTGGATCAGGTGTTTGCTTTGAAGAATGTATGTGAGAAATACTTAGAAAAAAAATGGATTTGTATGTAGCACTTATAGAGTTGATAGAGATGCTCTGTGGAAGGTATAAGTTGCTGAAAGCAGTGAAAAGTTTTTATCGAGGATGTAAGGCATGTGTACGAGTAAGAAGAGAGGAAAGTGATCAGTCCCCAGTGACTGTCGCTTTGTGGCATGGGTGCATGATGTCTCCATGGTTTTTTAATTTGTTTATGGATTGGGTTGTTAGAGAGGTAAATGCAAGAGTTTTGGAGAAAGGGGCAAGTATGCAGTCTGTTGTGGACGAGAGGACTTGGGAAGTGTCACTTGTTGTTCGCTGATGATACAGTGCTGGTGGCTGATTCGGGTGAGAAACTGTAGAAGCTGGTGACTGAGTTTGTTAAAGTGTGTGAAAGAAGAAAGCTGAGAGTAAATGTGATTAAGAGCAAGATTATTAGGTTCAGTAGGGTGGAGGGACAAGTCAGTTGAGAGAGAAGTTTGAATGGAGAAAAACTGGAGGAAGTGAAGTATTTTAGATATCTGGGAGTGGATTTAACAGCGGATGGAATCATGGAAGCGGAAGTGAGTCACAGGGTGGGGGAGTGGGCGAAAGTTCTGGGAGCATTGAAGAATGTGTGGAAGGCAAGAACGTTCCTGGAGAACAAAAATGGGTATGTTTGAAGGAATGGTTATTTGGTTGCAAGGCGTGGGCTATAGATAGGGTTGTGCGGAGGAGGGTGGATGTGTTGGAAATGAGATGATTGAGGACTATGTGGTGTGAGGTGGTTTGATCACGTAAGTAATGAAAGGGTAAGAGAGATGGGTGGTTATAAAAACAGTGTGGTTGAGAGAGCAGAAGAGGGTTTATCGAAATGGTTTGGTCACATGGAGAGAATGAGTGAGGAAAGATTGACCAAGAGGATATATCTGTCAGAGATGGAGGGAATGAGAAGTGGGAGACCTAATTGGAAGTGGAAAGATGGAGTGAAAAAGATTTTGAGCGATCAGGGCCTGAACATACAGGAGGGTGAAAGGCGTGCAAGGAATAAAGTGAATTGGAATGATGTGGTATACCAGGGTCGACGTGCTGTCATTGGATTGAACCAGGGCATGTGAAGCATCTGGGGTAAACCATGGAAAGTTTTGTGGGGTAAGTATTAGCTACCTCGCTAATACGGGATACAGTGACAAAAGTTTAATAAAAAATATGATAATATGATAATACTTAGTAATTACTGAACTCTGTAAGAGTACATCATATGAAGCTTCTGAATTTAACTGACAATGAGCATTAATGTATATCTCTTTCCCCTTATCTGTCCATTAAATCATTTCCCAGATTTTTATTAGATTTTTCACTGATTTTTTTGTTTGTTTCATTATACCATATATGAAAATTCATTTTACAGCTTTGAAAGAAATTATGAAAATTTAACCTCAGAATTAAAAGTGAAGCAGTATGATATTAGATAAAAAAGATTTAGACCTATGCTTATATACCAAAAGTAGCAGTTGTAAAATGGAATTTATGAAGTTTATCTCATCTTTATTTTTACAACTCAATTGGCTGTAGATTATGATCATTTCCGCTGCAGTTTGATATTTATTTTCATTAAGATTATAGATAAAAGTGAAGCACTGTTACGTCAACCTCTAGATGTAAAGATGCACGTAGTATGATGAATTACAGTAATCTGTTTTTACAGGATTTTATCCGTGCAGGAATAGGGAGTCCAGCTTCAGCAAACATGATCCTCACTGGTTCATATGACCATACAGTTAAGCTATGGGACACTCGTACAGCAACCAGTGTCCTAACTGTCGACCATGGTACACCAGTTGAAAGCCTTGTCTGCTTCCCGTCTGGTGGAATCTTTGTCTCAGCAGGTACACATTTTTGTTCCTTATTTAAGAGGATGTTGGTGTATGATGTATGTTTATAAAACTTATATTGGAGATTCTTCCTGAAACATTGATGATATTTACTTAAGAATTGTGAACATTAATATAGGCACTAATTGAAGTGAAGTACAGTAATCCCTCAATTTAATGGATTTTGCATTTAACAGTAGAAAAGGGTTTGATGTATTTATTGATATCCTGTGGTTTGAATTACTGTGAGATGATTGTAAATGTAAAAGGTTTTTATTTAAACCTTTCTATTTGCAGTTGATTTTTCAGCCAACCCGAATTATTATTTTTTGATACATATTCACCATTTCATGCTTTAGTGAGGTAACATCAAGAACAGAGGACTGACCCTTGGAGGAAAAATCCTCACTGGCTCCCTTCTCTGTTCCTTCTTTTGGATGAGTAAAAACTGGAGGGGAGGATTTCCAGCCCCTGCTCCCACTCCTCTTAGTCACCTTCTTTCTCCTCTATCCCCAGGGATAGAATATTTTTTTTATTAATATTTTTAGCAAAATTTGCCCAATTTTTTTTTTCTAAAGAATTAAGACATTCATTTCTAGTTTAGGAAAAATATATCATCTACTGGATTGGCCAATTCTGTGTAAACATTATTTTCACAAACTTTTTATCCTTGGGAATGGGGCAGAAAGAATACTGCCCACATATTCCCTTTGTGTTGTAAAAGATCACTTAAAAGGGTGGGAGCAGGTGGGCTAGAAATCTTTCCCTCCTGTCCTTCTTTTCCAAAAGGAGGAACAGAGAAGGAGGCAAAGTGAGATTTTTCCCTCTAAGGCTCAGTCATCTGTTCTTGATAGTACCTCGCTAATGTGGGAAATGGCAAATATGTATCAAAATAAAAGTTATAATGTATGATAAGGTGCAGAAAAAATATGAATTAAAAGTTAATAATTTGTAGTTTAGGAAAAAATTACTTAGTGGAATGGCCAGTCCTAAGAAAGGGCTGCATGGGTGCAGCTTGAGCATGCCAGTGAGTACTAAAGGCTGTGCTAGGTACCAAAGATACTGTTAGTCCCTAGAAAACATGCACCACAGCCCATCATGGTCACTAGTAGGCTATTGAGCCTCCAGGCAGTTCCAGTGACTCATGCTTTGTTTGGGTTGTCATCTATGGCTTGCATAAATTGTGCACAGAACTCAGTTTGTAGTGGGAAAGTATGTACCTGGATTTAGGGCAGTATCAATGATATTAGCACTGAAAGGGTTAAGGGAAAGGAAAAAGATATATATTTATGTTGCTTTCATTTATTCCAAACATAATCTTTATAGGTGGTTGTGAGGTAAAAGTTTGGGATGCAGTAGCCGGTCGGTTATTGTCCAAATTGTCACAGCACCACAAGACTGTCACCTGCCTTTCTTTTGCCTGTGACAAGAGGAGACTCTTGTCTGGCTCACTTGACTGCCATGTGAAGATATATGATGTTGACACCTACTCAGTTGTTCACACACTTGACTACCCTGCACCTGTTCTATGCATGGCACTTGCTGTAAGTTGATGATATGACATATGTTGATAGGAATTTAAATTTATGTTCTCATATGCATAATTATTTTCCTTTAGAAATGTCTAGCTTAAATTCTAGTTTAATTTACTGATAGATCATGATGATTGCTGCAGCAGTACAATTTAACATTAGTAATGCTTATTGTCATGTAATATTGAGATGTGTTTCTAATTGAAGTTAGTATTTCTGATATATGATTTTGTCATCCAGAAATGCGTAAACCTCTAAACATTGTTCCAATGAAAGTTGTTTCTGGTAGCTTCTTAAAACTTCCTTTAGAGTATGCATCTAGTTCCTCCCATTTCTTTGTTAGCTAAGTTGAGAACATGTGGTTTCGTGTGGCTTAGGAAGCAAAGTACATCTGGTTACTAAACCAGGATATATTGAATTTCTGGGACGACTTCTCTCTTAGTAGTTTATGATTGATTAGAGTTTTGAAGCTTATTCATGTCATCAAAGATTTTGGGAGTATTACATTTTTACATTATGGGGTCAGTATATATGTTTGTGTTTTCATTTTTTTTTAGAAGTGTGGTAATTTGTTTTTGTATATTCTATTTTGCTGTGTATGGCAATTCATAATAATTTTTAGTAGCTAGTATTTGTAAGATTATAGTTGTTTTGAACTGATACTGTATATGTGTGCCTGTGGAAACACTGTACTGGAGTTGCCCTCTGCCTGTGGCCTGTCATGAATGAAGAACTGAGAGCTAAAAAGCATCATTGGAGTCCACCAGTTATGCTGGGGAGTAAAAGGGATGAGCAATGGAGGGTGATGGCTGTGAATGTTAATGGGATGATTAGTGAGAGTAAGAGAAGGGAGCTTGTGGAGAATTCTAAAAAGTTATAGTTTGGATGTGATGGGAAGTTAGAAAACTCATATCCTTGGGCAGGGCGCATTTAGTGAAAATGGAATTGATGAATGCAAGTTGTGGAGGGTGTGGAAGGAGTAGTGGTATGGATAGGCAGTTGTGTTTTCAGTAAGAGTATGGGAGAGTGTTACAAAGCAGGGATGGAATGGATCAAGAATAGTATAGATGAAAGGAAAGACTGGAATTGTGATGTATGCATAGGTATGTGTATGTTTGCCTGTGAATATGAAGACTGTGTAACATAAGGATGAAATTTGAATTAGTTTAGAAAGTTTGAGAAGGAGAGGAAGGTGGTTGTATTGGATGATATGAAGGCAAAGGTGGAATGAAATGAAATTAGGGAGGATAGCTGGCAGATTGGGAGTGCCTGGAGTAAATGAGAATAGAAGTTATCTTGTGGATGTCTAAGGTGAGAGAGATTTATTTCTTGCAAACACGTTTTTTTGGCAAATGCCTTCAGCACAGTATGATTTACAGATATGCATGGATGAAAAAATGAAGGAAAAGAACAAAAGGGTTTAATTGATCATGTGGGAGTGGATAAAAGGTTAAGAAAGGTTATGCTGGATATTAGAGCTGTGAGAGGATTCTTTGGAGATTTTGACCATTTTGCTGTTCTTGTGGAAGTGAGGATTAGGGAGAAGTGGAGGTATGGCTTAAGAAACAATGGAAAGATAACAGCATTGGCACGGGAGAAGATGGATCAGAAAGAATGTGAGGAGGAGCACAAAAGAAAGGTGACAGAAAGTTTAGATCTATATCTGTGACTCCTGTTCAAATTACAACTCCCTCAAAGGGATGGCCACAGCAACAGAGTCATCATAACTAAAGAACTCTAGTGCCACTTAGCCTTTAGTGCCTCACCCTTAACATGTTACTGGCAGAGGGGAAATTCAGTATAGTGTTTGCAGTGGCTCCTACCTATGTTTGTAGTGACTACTACTATCAAATGCTCCTACTTACTACCTCTACCTAATGTTTACCTAATGCTCCAGCCTAAATGTTCGTACCTACTACATCTATCTGGATGAAAGTGCAGTGAATATAGGGATGTGGTCATATATGTAAAAGGTGTTAAAAATGTTTAGCGAAAGTTAAAGGTTGTAGAATTAGTAGTTCAATACAAGGTTGTGAAATATAAGAATAAAGGTGGAAATGCATGGTGGATGGATGAAATTGGAAATGCTGTGAAGAAAAACACACATGGTAGATTGCTTGAAAATAATTTAGCAGTATAAGTTCAGCAAAGGAAGAGGGAAGAATATAAGATGTGTAAATGAAATGTTAAGAGGCTGATAAAGGAAAGTAAAGAAAGAGCAGGGAAGATTTAAGACAAGTTTAGTGAAAAGTTTAAGGAAAATATGAAATTGTAGTGTAAGTAAGTGAAAAAGGAAAGAGATGGATGTACGAATGGAAATACTAACATGAGAATTAAGGAAGGGGAGTTGCTGAATCAAAAAGAGGAAGTGAAAGAAAGATGGAAAGACTATTTTGAGGAAGTGATGAATGTAGGGGAAAGTTACACAGCAGTTGTTACATGCATTGATATGGAGAATGGAAGGAAAGGAAACAAGTACAGGGATCTATGGCAAGCATAGAGATTGAAAATGTCATTAATGAGGTTGAAGGTAGGAAAGGCACTTTGAGTGGATTGGATTAAAGTTGAAATGGTAAAGCATGGAGGAGAAAGTGTGATAGATTGGATGGATTTGCTGTATGATTTAGCATGGAAGCAGAAGATTGTGCCTAAGTATTGGGTGAAAGCTATTATTGTCCCTTTATTCAAAGGAAAAGATGCTAAGGATGTATGTGCAGCATTTATAGGGGAAGAGTGTTAGGTATCTTAGAGTGAACTTGGCAGCGAATGGAACCATGGAAGCGGAAGTGAGTTACAGGGTGGGTGAGAGGGGCAAAGGTTTCGGGAGCGATGAAGAATGTGTTGGAGAGAATGTTATCTTGGAGAGCAAAAATGGGTATGTTTGAAGTAGTTCCAACAATATTATATGGTTGTGAGGCATGGGCTATAGATAGGGTTGTACGGAGGAGGGTATATGTGTTGAAAATGAAATGTTTGAGGACAATATGTGGCATGAGGTGGTTTGATCGAATAAGTAATGAAGGGGTAAGATAGACGTGTAGTAGTAAAAAGTGTGGTTAAGAGGACAGAAGAAGGTGTGTTGAAATGGTTTGGACATGTGGAGAGAATGAGTGAGGAAAGGTTGACAAAGAGCATAAATGTGTCAGAGGTAGGGGGAACAAGAAGTGGGAGACCAAATTGAAGGTGGAAGGATGGAATGATTAAGATTTTGAGTGATCAGCACCTGAAGATGCAGGAGGGTGAGAGGCATGCTTGGAATAGAGTGAATTGGAATGATGTGGTATACTGGGATTGACATTCTGTCAGTGGACTGAACTAGGGCATGTGAAATGTCTGGGTAAACCATGGAAAGGTCTGTGGGGCCTGGATGTGGATAGGGAGCTGTGGTTTTGGTGCATTACACATGACCGCTAGAGACTGAGTGTAAATGAATGTAGCCTTTTTTGTTTGCTTTCCTTGGGCTAACCTGCCGATGCCGGGGGATGACAATGCTGTTTCCTGCAGGGCAGTGTGGCGCCAGGAATGGATGAAGGCAAGCATGAATATGTACAGCTGACCACAGTCCTGGCTAGTACAGTCAGTGTTGTCAGTCCTAACATTCTGGTAGGCATGAACTCTGGGAGGGAGAGGGAGGCGAGAGGGGGTCGGGGGTGACTGATGGTGGAGGTAAGGGAGGGGCAGAGGAGTCAAGGGGTTAGGAGAGGCAGAGTTGATATTACACGATGCAGCAGACATGTTATGATTCCATCACCCATGGAATTTATTACAATTATGATTAATTAGGAAGACTGTGAATACAATTACAATTCCACCCACAAAATGGAATCGATTATGATTACGATTCCAAAGGTTTGTAATTGATTAAGGTTAAAAATTACATTATTGGAGGAAAACAGGACCAAGCAGATTTTTCATTGGCTGAAATGTGGCTATGAATATTAGGCATAACAAGAAGTAAAAGTTAGTATCTTCAAAATAATGATAAAACTGCACCTGTGACATAGGAATTAGGGTGGAGGAATACTGGAGGGAGAGAGACAGAGGAAGGATGAGTAGAATGGTGTATGCATGGGAGGCATGTAAGGACAGGGATAAGTGGAGACTCTTTTGCCATGGCCATCTCTTGGTGGGAGTTCCTGGAGGGAATGGGCATCAGAGATATAGGTAGATAGAGAAGATATATTCCATTGGATCTAAGTGAAAGTATCCTAGATCTTTCATTGATAAATCTCTTGAGTTGGCAAAGAAATAATTTTATAGAGTTAACTCCACACCTCCCCTTGATACCAAGAACCTTTTAATTCTTCAGTGAAGTGAAAATTGTGTTATTGATAGGTAAAATAGATAGAAAATAGCAAAGAAAAGGCTCTTTTCCCACCCTCCACTCCCTCTAGCAACATACCTGACAGAAACAAGTAAAAAAAAAAAAGTAGATTTGATAGGCCTACAGGAAATTTTTATAGGAGAGTCATAAGGTAAGAACACAAGGGGGGAGCATTAGGTAGAAGTAGGAACATCAGGTAAGAGCTTCTGCAAACATTGCACTTGGCTTTCTCACTGCCAGTGGCTTGTTAAAGGTGAGGCACTATCGGCAAAGAAGGGCACTGGAGTTCACTAGTTATGGAGACTTTGTTGCCATGGCCACCCCCTTGAGGGAGTTCCACAATGGAACAGGTCAGACACTGATATGAAGATAGAAGTCATAGGGTAAAACACACGATTATGTCATGTCACATCACCATCAACATGCATCCCTTCAATTTTTGTATAGACATTAGTAAGGATAAACTTGAGCTCCAGCTTTTTCATGAACTATTTCTGTATTATACCTGTTTTTTAATTAAGGTTGATGTGAATTTTTGTCCAAGAGTGGAGCCTCCAATGAAAAAAAATTCCATTTACTCCTTGTATCCATCAATAGCTTGTTCCGTGAGTGGTCTTAGTTAACCCTATCATATGCTTTCTCCAGCTCCACAAATGCCATGGCTTACTTTCTCCAATGAATTTTTAGATGCATTTTCCAAAGCAGACACCTGGTCTCCATAGCCTCTACCTCTCCTAAAACCACAATGTTCTTACCCAGACAGCAGCTATGTGCATGACACCAACCTCTCAGTTGCTTTCCTTCCATACTCCTTAGTGGGTATAATCAGCAACCTTATACAGTATTGTATGACCAATTTTTGTTTGCCTCCTTGCCTTTATACAAAGGGTCTGTATCTGCACTTTCCCAGTCCTCAGGCACCTTGCAATAGGCTATACATACATTAGACAGTCAGACAAACCAATCAGTAGCACCATCATTCCTTTTTTTGAGAAGCTCAGCTGCCATCCTTTCCACTCTTAGTGTAATACATTTCATTTTGAATTTTTTTTTTTGCTATCTCCTCTCTTTCAACCATGACATTTGCATTACCACACTTCATTTTGCACAATTTTTTCACAGTCTCCTCTCTTTTATCCTTGACGTTTGCATTCCATACCCCCACGTCATCCCAAATGCACCACATCTGCCTCCTTCTAACACATAATTCCTTCTAAATTCTCAAACACATTTTCACATCTTTTTCAGTTACTACGTCTCCATTTGCTATCCTGACTGTCATGCCTGTGTTTTTTTTGTTCTCCTTCCGCAATTCACCCCTAGAAAACATTTTCATACTCTCTCTGAAGTTCATCAACACTCTTTCCATATATTATTTGCCCACTTTTTCTTTTTGCACCTTTCTCTTAACCTTCAGTTGCTTTCTTTTGCACTCCTCCCAAGCAGGTACTGTTTACACTTCCCCCATTTCTGTTTCATTAGAAGTTTAACTTCCTTATTCCACCATTCATTATCCTTTCTGACATGTCCATAGCCCATATCACACATTCCACACACTTAAACTTGCTAAATAACTCACTGGATTGTTACATACCTTCATTTCCTTTTCTACTGCCCAAGATTCATTTACTTTCACCTCGTGCCAGTCTTCACTCTGTTTCTCCTGATTGTCACTTTTCTTAGAACACTTTTATCACTTCTGTCACTTGTATTTTACTTCCTTTTTCTCTGAGATAGGTCATATTTATTTGGATGGAGTAGTGTTGTTTTGGGATTTGAGGGAATTTTTCCAATTTATTTTTTAATAGCATAATGGAAGCTTCAGTACATGTTGTTGCAGGAACTTGTCAGACAGTAGTAGGCTTTGATTCCTTTAGTTTAAATCTTAAGGTACCTTTTGTCTGCTTTTGTCTGTGATGAAAAGCTTCTGTTAGTCAGCATAGTGTTAGAATTTAAAAATATATCTATTTTATTCATTATACTTGATCATCGTTTCCCACGTCAGGAGGTAGTGCCAGGAAACAAAGAACGAACCATCCACACATATCTTTCTTTCATACTATTCGCCATTTCCCGAATTAGCGAGGTAGCGTTGAGAACAGAGAACTGGGCCCTTGAGGGAATATCCTCACCTGGGCCCCTTCTCTGTTCCCTCTTTTGGAAAATTAAAAAAAAAAGTGAGAGGGGAGGATTTCCAGCCCCCTGCTCCCTCCCTTTTTAGTCGCCTTCTACGACACGCAGGGAATACGTGGGAAGTATTCTTTCTCCCCTATCCCCAGGGATAATCCACACATATACACTTTATTATTATTATTTTTTTATTATACTTTGTCGCTGTCTCCCGCGTTGGCGAGGTAGCGCAAGGAAACAGATGAAAGAATGGCCCAACCCACCCACATACACATGTATATACATACACGTCCATACATGCACATATACATACCTATACATCTCAACTTATACATATATATACACAGACAGACATATACATATATACACATGTACATAATTCATACTGTCTGCCCTTTACTTATTCCCATCGCCACCCCGCCACACATGAAATGACAACCCCCACCGCCCGCATGTGCGCGAGGTAGTGCTGGGAAAAGACAACAAAAGCCACATTCATTCACATTCAGTCTCAAGCTGTCATGTATAATGCATCGAAACCACAGCTCCCTTTCCACATCCAGGCCCCACAAAACTTTCCATGGTTTACCCCAGATGCTTCACATGCCCTGGTTCAATCATTGACAGTACGTCGACCCCGGTATACCACATCGTTCCAGTTTACTATATTCCTTACACGCCTTTCACCATCCTGCATGTTCAGGCCCCAATCACTCAAAATCTTTTTCACTCCATCTTTCCACCTCCAATTTGGTCTCCCACTTCTCCTTGTTCCCTCCACCTCTGACAAATATATCCTCTTTGTCAATCTTTCCTCATTCATTCTCTCTATGTGACCAAACCATTTCAAAACTCCTTCTTCTGCTGTCTCAACCTCACTCTTTTTATTACCACACATCTCTTTTACCCTTTCATTACTTACTCGATCAAACCACCTCACACCACATATTGTACTCAAACATCTCATTTCCAACACATCCACCCTCCTCCGCACAACTCCCACGCCTCGCAATCATATGAAATTATTGGAACCACTATTCCTTCGAACATACCCATTTTTGCTTTCCAAGATAACGTTCTTGACTTCCACACATTTTTCAACGCTCCCAGAACCTTTGCCCCCCTCCCCCACCCTATGATTCACTTCCGCTTCTATGGTTCCACCGCTGCCAAATCCACTCCCAGATATCTAAAACACTTCACTTCCTCCAGATTTTTCCATTCAAACTTACCTCCCAATTGACGTCCCTCAACCCTACTGTACCTAATAACCTTGCTCTTATTCACATTTACTCTCAGCTTTCTTCTTTCACACACTTTACCAAACTCAGTCACCAGCTTCTGCAGTTTCTCATCTGAATCAGCCACCAGCACTGTATCATCAGCAAACAACAACTGACTCACTTCCCAAGCTCTCACATCCACAACAGACTGCATAATTGCCCCTCTTTCCAAAAGTCTTGCATTCACCTCCCTAACAACCCCATCCATAAACAAATTAAACAACCATGGAGACATCACGCACCCCTGCCACAAACCAACATTCACTGAGAACCAGTCACTTTCCTCTCTTCCAACTCGTACACATGCCTTATGTCCTTGATAAAAACTTTTCACTGCTTCTAACAACTTGCTTCCCACACCATATATTCTTAATACCTTCCACAGAGCATCTCTATCAACCCTGTCATATGCCTTCTCCAGATCCATAAATGCTACATACAAATCCATTTGCTTTTCTAAGTATTTTTCACATACATTCTTCAAAGCAAACACCTGATCCACACATCCTCTATGTGTATACATTTGTACACATATTCATACTTGCTTGCCTTCTAATCAGTTCCCAGAGCCACCCCGCCCCACAGGAAACAGCATTGCTACCCCCTGCTTCAGTGGGGGAGCACCAGGAAAACTGACAAAAATGGCTACATTCAATCACACTCAATATCTAGCTTGTTATGTGTAATGCAGTCTCTATCTGTCATGTGTAATGCATGGAAACTACAGCTCCCTATCTACATCCAGGCCCCACAGACCTTTCCATGTTTTCCCCCACGTTTCACATGCCCTGGATCAGTCCATTGACAGCACATCGACCCCAGTATACCACATCGTTCCTATTTACGCTATTCCTTGCACACCTCTCACCCTCCTGTATGTTCAGGCCCCAATTGTTGAAAATCTATTTTACTCCATCCCTCCAAATCCAATTTGGTCTCCTGCTTCTTGTTCCCTCCACTTCTGACACATATATCCTCTTTGTCAACCAAGTGTTTGTTAATTCACATTTTACATTACAGCCTGGAGATTCTACGCTTGTTGTTGGTATGGTTTCTGCAGGGTCTGGGCTTGTGTCATTTCAGCACCGTCGAGAACCAGAAACTACTGCAACAGTGACTTCCCAAAGAAAAGCTGCAAATAAAAGGAATGTAATCCTTGAGGACTTTAAAACAGTTCCCAATGATGTGGTAAGCTATTTCAGGTCTCAAGAATATCCTGTTTTGTAATGTTTTCTGCACTATTTTCATTTGTAAGTTACATGTCTGATCCCACCAAATCTTGGTGTAAGTTTGTTTCTTTTAGCTATTTTGTTATGTTTGAAGGCACATTGTCCAGTAGGTATTTAATGTATAAACTTCCTAGAATTATAGTTGATTTTTTTTTTTATACAGTGTGTGAGGATGGTAAGCAACAACAGTCACTCAAAAAATTCCATGCTATTGGGTGTATTAGTGGTGAACTTGACACTGCCTCCCTCACTTTTTATTTAAAGTATCGTAGTTGAAGGCTGTCATGGCATTGTCCTTGTACTGAACATTGTTTGGTATTTAAAATAATTCTGACAGTTCAACACATCATCTATTGATAGCAGTAGATATATTTATTACCATGTCCTATAGTGTATCATCTCATTAGATATCCTTGATTTATTGGCACTTGTATTTTAGATTAGACTGGAGTATTGTATTGAATGGGTTATAAAGCATGGAAGATTTAAGTGTTTCAAGTTTTTCATCTATGGATTGAGCCCCATAAGCATTTGAGACATCACTTGCACAGGGAGTTAAAACACTGTTTAGCTTCTTCCTCCCTAAAAGAAAGGGAGGATAATGTATCTATAAAGATTCATCCTCCTCCACCATGATGGTAATTATCAGTAGTCATACAGCAACCCACATAGGTTTGTCACTTTATTGTACATTGCTGTAGTGGTGCTAAGCAGCCATCATTTCCCATCATTCTCAGTCAAAACTTATATATTGACCCATTCTCTTCTAACTTTTTCTGATATCCCTCCTCATTCCTGTTGATATGCTGTCAGATGTTCATAGCGCTGTGTCCATAGGTGAGAAATGTAGATTTTGAAGTAAGATAAAATCAGCTACCAAAGGCAAAGCTCTATGAGCATCAATTTATTACCCTATCTTTTTCTTTGCTGCCACATAGATGAGAAATGATGGAAGAGAAGAACAAAAGGGTTTGCTGGATTATGTGGCTGTGGATGAAAACTTGAGAAAGGTTGTGCTTCTTGTGTAAGATGTGTAAGCAGAAAGTTAAAAGGCTGACAGAGGTAAGTAATGAAAGGATAGATGAAGATTTTTGAAGAAAGTCAAGTGAAAAATTTAAGGAAAGTAAGAAAGTTGGTGGATGTAAGAGTGAAAATGTAAATGTGTAAGGAAGGATAGTTGCTGAATCAAAGGAGAAAATAAAAAGATGGAGAGTATTTTGAAGAACTTATGAATGGGGGAGAAGGTGAGGTAGTAGTTGTCATGTGCATGGGTATGGAGGATTGAAGGAAAAGGATACAGAGTGCAGGAGCCTGTAGCTGAAGGGAAGGTACAAGTGCAATAATGAAGTTGAAGGTAGGAAAGGCACTAAGAGTGGATGTGATTATAGCTGAAATGTTGAAGAATGGAGAAGAAAGTGTGATATAGTGGATGCGTTTGATATATAATTTACAGTGGAAGCTAGAGATTTTGCTTGCAGATTGGATGAAAAGCTATAATTTTCCTTTATTCAAAGGAAAATATGTTAAGGATATATGTTGTAATTGTAGGGGAATAAGTGTGTTAAGTATACCAGGAAAAGTGTATGCAAAAGTGTTGATTGATAAGAGTAATGGAAGGGACTGAATGCAGAATAAATGAGGAGCAAGGGGGTTGTAGGAAGGGTAGAGGATGTTTGGATCAGATGTTGAAATGACAGTGACTGGAAAAGTGTTTTGCGAAAAGTAAGAAACTACATGTAGCTTTTATGGCTCTCGAGAAAGTGTATGACAGAGTTGAATGGAGAGGATAATTAGGGTAGGGAGACAGTGAGACAGAGTTGAGTGGAGAGGATAATTAAGGTAAGGAGATAATGTTGGTTAGTGTGAAAGCCTTCTATAAAGGGGGAAATGCATATGTATGAGTAGGTGGAAAGTTGAGTAAAAGTTTTAGTATATACGTCGGAGTGAGGAAGGGGTGTGTGACATCAAATGTTTTTTAACATATGTATGGATGTAGTGATAAGACTGGTGAAAAAAATAGGAAAAGGGGTGTGAAGATGGATTGTGGTTGGGTATTGTGACTAATGACAAGCCTGTTTGCAGATTATACTGTGTTGTTTGCTAAGAGTGCGGAAGGTTGTGTTTTATATGTGTATGTGTAGGCAATTGAAGGTAAATGAAGGTAAAAGCAAAGTAAAATGGTGTTTGAAAGGAAACAGTGAAATTATAGGTTTTGCAAACCCTATAGAGAGAAAAGAATGTGTACTAAACTGTATTTGGGGAAAGTTTGGTGATATAAAGGGAGAGAGCAGTACAGGTCGAAGAGTCATTGGCCCCCAAACTATAATTATGAAGGGTAGAGGTGTAGGAAAGTGGGGAAAGGCTTAAGGGACAGCACATTCCTCCCAAATCCTAACCTTTGCAGCCAAAACATGAACGTGGGATGAGTCACAGAGGTCTAGAATCCATGTTGTGAAAGAGTTATTCAAGAGGAGCATGTGGTATGACTAGATGGAATGAGAAGAGATATATGGGATGTATGGGATATTTAGTTTGGCAGCGAATGCAAAGTGAATGAACTGTTGGGTGGTAGAATGAGTGAAATGTAATACTTTGAGGTAGTTTGGGCTTGTAGAAAGAATGCAAGAGAGAGAGTTTAGTTTACAAGGAAAATGTGATAGTATGATTAAAGGGGTTGCTTTGAGAGGAAGATCTGTGATATGGGTAAATAGAATGGAAGAGTACTGGAGGAACAGAAATGGGAGAAGAATGCATACATTGGTGCATTGTGATGGAGATTTTTATGTGGCCACCCTTTTGATGGGAATTCCTGTTTTGACAAAACAGCTTCAAGGCACAGATTTCAGTGGTTAGTGAGTGATGTGGATTGCTGGCTATTGAGCAGTGCCTTACTACCATACTTTATCATTATAGACTTGAGTTGGTTGGTGATTGATTCCTGGGTCTCTGTGAATGACCATCAGTTGGCTTCTTAGGAACTATATGGTCAAAGGTGATTCCTCAAAGATACACCGTATTTTGGGAGGTAGAATTGTTGTCACCCCCACAAGCAAATGCTCTCTGAAATACTAATTGGGTTCTACCTATGAAAGAGAAAGGAATTTTTGTACTCCACAACCCACTTTTTAGTTAGTGAAATTGAAATAATCCCCTTTAGCCAATGCTCATGACAATTGATTATTTTCTTTGACAGATTGTTTTTAAAGAAGCAGATGACAAACTTGCAAGATATGAAAAAATGATCAGGAAGTTTAGATTCAGCCATGCATTGGATACAGTCATGGGGTCTTATATTTCAAACAAATGCACACATATATCTGTTGCAATTTTACAGGAATTGATCAGGTAAGTGTGATAACTTCATTGAATTTATTACCTATTCACCATTACATGCCTGGGAATTTAACCCAAAATCATTAGAGTGACAACCAGTCACAGAGACCATTGAGTGAGAAACTGCAGAAGTTGGTGACTGAGTTTGGAAAAGTGTGGGAAAGGAGAAAGTTGAGAGTAAATGTGAATAAGATCAAGGTTATTAGGTTCTGTAGGGTTTAGGAACAAGTTAGTTGGGATGAAAGTTTGAAAGGAGAAAAATTGGAGGAAGTGGAGTGTTTTAGATATCTGGGAGTGGACGTAGCAGCTGATGGAACCATGGAAGTTGAAGTGAGTCTCAGAATAGGGTAGGGGGTGAAGATTCCAGGAGCGATAAAGAATGTGTGGAAGGAGAGAGCATTATCTTGGAGAGCAAAAATAGGAATGTTTGAAGGAATAGTAGTTCCAACAATGTTGTATGGTTGTGTGGCATGGGCAGGGTTGTACAGAGGAGGGTGGATGTGTTGGAAATGAAATGTTTGAGGACAGTATGTGGAGTGAGGTGGTTTGATTGTGTAAGTAATGAAGGAGTAAGAGAGATGTGTGGAAATAACAAGTGTGGTTGAGAGAGCAGAAGAGGGTGTGTTGAAATGGTTAGGATATATGGAGAATGAGTGAGGAAAGATTAAAAGAGGATATATGTGTCAGAGGTGGAGGGAATAAGAAGCAGGAGACCAAATTGTAGGTGGAAGGATGGAGTGTAAAAGATTTTGAGCCATCGGGGCATGAACATACAGGAGGGTGAGAGGCATGCAAGGAATAGAGTGAATTAGAACGATGTGGTACTCCGGGGTTTACATGCTGCCAGTGGACTGAACCAAGGCATGTGAAGAGTCTGGGGTAAGCCATGGAAAGGTCTGTGGGGCCTGGATGTGGATAGGAAGCTGTGGTTTCGGTGCATTACACATGACAGCTACAGGCTGTCTTTTTTGTTTGTTTTCCTGGTGCTACCTTGCTGAAGTTGGGGGCAGTAATGGTTTTCTGTGGGGCGGGGTAGCATCAGGAATGCATCTTTTGTGCAAGCCATCACTGCTTCCCGAAATGCATCCCATTCCTCACCCACTCCCCTCACATCATTTGCTTGTGCATCCTCAGCAGCTAGTCATTCATTATTTGATACAATTTCTCTTGGAGGGTAGGCTGTGAGGAGTCTTCAGATGTCCCATCATATATCTCATCACACAAATTTAGTTGTTTTTCTGTATTACATGTGGTCTGTCACTCATCTCGTCATAGGTTTTGATATCTTTTTTTCAGATTTTTTATGTCTTGTATTTCACCAAGTATCTTTACTTTTCCCAAAACTTTGTCAGTCACTCAGCCTGTTCTGTTGATATGAGGCTATTTAGAGAGTCCAGTGCATATACTTAAACATTGCTAAAGAGTTTTCTTTAATATACCCATGTTGTAATTACAGATATTTTTCACAGTAATAAAGTTCTTCATTTGAAATTCTGTTTTATTAGAAGCTCCATTAGCACATACTAGATATTTGTAAATCAATATTGGTATTAACTTTGAAGTACATAATTTATTTGAATTGTTAGTTTACAGTTTGAGATGTTTTCATCCTAAGTTAGTTCAGCATTATGTAACAACTTTTCTCATGTATACAGATGTGGAGGAATTCGAACTGCTGTTGCTGGGAGGGATGTGAAGAAGCTTATGCCTTTGCTACTTTTCTTGCAAAAGAATATTCGACATCCTACATACAAGCATGTTCTTATGGATGTGACTAATATTGTTATTGGTATGCAATTATTTATAGTAATTCAAGTTACTTTTATGGTTTTGTCTTGAATTGTTAGAAAGTACTTCATGCACTCATATATGGTAGCCATATTGGTTGTCATGAAGATTGGGTCATTATGATGGTAACACTTTTGAGTAATTTAGAATCATGGAAGCTTTTCTTCATGCAGATTTTTTCTTTTTTTTACTAAAAAAAAAAAAAACATGTTACTAGAATAGTCTTAAGTCACTTTTAAGGTTTGCATAATTTTTTTTATCAAAAGGATTCTGTTGCATTCTTTTCTCATATTCAGAATGCTTTGGATTTTACCACTGTTAAAGTAAATTAAAAATATTTTCAACTTGCACTTTAAAGAAATCAAGGATGTCACAATGATTTTTTTTCACGTTGAAGGCTCCAGTCACAAAAAAGTCCACATCAAGGCCAGGCCTTAATTGAAATACAGACATTTATGAAACAGAAAAAGAATAGATAAAGGAAGATGAAAGCCGGCAAGGCAGCAGGTTTGGATGGTATTGCAGTGGAATTTATTAAGAAAGGGGGTGACTGTATTGTTGACTGGTTGGTAAGGTTATTTAATGTATGTATGACTCATGGTGAGGTGCCTGAGGATTGGCGGAATGCGTGCATAGTGCCATTGTACAAAGGCAAAGGGGATAAGAGTGAGTGCTCAAATTACAGAGGTATAAGTTTGTTGAGTATTCCTGGTAAATTATATGGGAGGGTATTGATTGAGAGGGTGAAGGCATGTACAGAGCATCAGATTGGGGAAGAGCAGTGCGGTTTCAGAAGTGGTAGAGGATGTGTGGATCAGGTGTTTGCTTTGAAGAATGTATGTGAGAAATACTTAGAAAAGCAAATGGATTTGTATGTAGCATTTATGGATCTGGAGAAGGCATATGATAGAGTTGATAGAGATGCTCTGTGGAAGGTATTAAGAATATATGGTGTGGGAGGCAAGTTGTTAGAAGCAGTGAAAAGTTTTTATCGAGGATGTAAGGCATGTGTACGTGTAGGAAGAGAGGAAAGTGATTGGTTCTCAGTGAATGTAGGTTTGCGGCAGGGGTGTGTGATGTCTCCATGGTTGTTTAATTTGTTTATGGATGGGGTTGTAAGGGAGGTAAATGCAAGAGTTTTGGAAAGAGGGGCAAGTATGAAGTCTGTTGGGGATGAGAGAGCTTGGGAAGTGAGTCAGTTGTTGTTCGCTGATGATACAGCGCTGGTGGCTGATTCATGTGAGAAACTGCAGAAGCTGGTGACTGAGTTTGGTAAAGTGTTTGGAAGAAGAAAGTTGAGAGTAAATGTGAATAAGAGCAAGGTTATTAGGTACAGTAGGGGTGAGGGTCAAGTCAATTGGGAGGTGAGTTTGAATGGAGAAAAACTGGAGGAAGTGAAGTGTTTTAGATATCTGGGAGTGGATCTGTCAGCGGATGGAACCATGGAAGCGGAAGTGGATCATAGGGTGGGGGAGGGGGCGAAAATTTTGGGAGCCTTGAAAAATGTGTGGAAGTCGAGAACATTATCTCGGAAAGCAAAAATGGGTATGTTTGAGGGAATAGTGGTTCCAACAATGTTGTATGGTTGCGAGGCGTGGGCTATGGATAGAGATGTGCGCAGGAGGATGGATGTGCTGGAAATGAGATGTTTGAGGACAATGTGTGGTGTGAGGTGGTTTGATCGAGTAAGTAACGTAAGGGTAAGAGAGATGTGTGGAAATAAAAAGAGCGTGGTTGAGAGAGCAGAAGAGGGTGTTTTGAAATGGTTTGGGCACATGGAGAGAATGAGTGAGGAGAGATTGACCAAGAGGATATATGTGTCGGAGGTGGAGGGAACGAGGAGAAGAGGGAGACCAAATTGGAGGTGGAAAGATGGAGTGAAAAAGATTTTGTGTGATCGGGGCCTGAACATGCAGGAGGGTGAAAGGAGGGCAAGAAATAGAGTGAATTGGAGTCATGTGGTATACAGGGGTTGACGTGCTGTCGGTGGATTGAAGCAAGGCATGTGAAGCGTCTGGGGTAAACCATGGAAAGCTGTGTAGGTATGTATATTTGCGTGTGTGGACGTGTGTATGTACATGTGTGTGGGGGGGGGTTGGGCCATTTCTTTCATCTGTTTCCTTGCACTACCTCGCAAACGCGGGAGACAGCGACAAAGTATAAAAAAAAAAAAAAAAAAAAAAAAAGGAAAGTATTTGTGAATTTTTGAGAGTGATAAACCTGTCTTTTGAAATGCGCCAGGTCATAGTTATTGGGAAAGACATGAGAAGGTAGAGTCCCAAAGCGTCAATGTGTATGGAAAGAAGCAGGTATCAAAACAGCCCACCCTTGAGTTGCTGTTGGCCACACTAAGCATGTGATGCAGCCAGCTCTCTGGAGCAAAAATCAGAGTAATATCTATAGGAGAGGGAAAGTGAACCAACATTGCAGTATAGGGCAAGAGGGTCAGTTTTGGAAGGTAGCATGGGACAGTTTATAAGACGGATTGCCTTGAGTCAACTTTATCAAGGATGCAGAGCTAGAACCACTCCAGTTTCTACCCATCTCTCTGTTGAAAACACAGTTTTCATATGGGTCTTGAAGGCATTAAAGTTAACAAGATTTTGTGTAAACAAGATTTTGTGTACCCCACTGAGATATCCTGTCCAAGTCCAAGTTTATTGAGGAAGCCATGTCAAAATGAGATGCAGAGCGAGCAAGAAAAGATGGAGCACACGTGAAGGATGTGGACTCAAGGAAGATGTTATTTGGGAGATTAGTGAAGAAAATGATGGCAAGATAAAGGTATTACAAATCGATAGTAGCATACTATATGTTATTGGCCAAAGAATTTGCCTTTCAGTTGGACCAAAATTTTTAATATGGATGATGATAAGCTCTGGGAATTAGACAACAACTTAATCAATTCATATATTTTGGAATTAGTGGAATAGGGATAAGATGATGTAGAAAAGTGATGAAATTTGAATTGGTTTGTTGTTTGAAAGAGAATGAGCCAATAAAATAGGAAGGGAAGAGATAACCAAATAAAGGTTACTTTCTAAACAAAGTATTGTAGCCAGGCATTAAAAGGAAAATGTTGGGTTTTCATCAAGAGATAGAACTGTTGATAAGCAAGAAAAAAAATTAAGAAGGCAGGAAATGGGAAGGGAAGTCTAAAATGCAGATGGAATGATATTAAATGACAAGGGACTGAAGTTAACAAACTGCATGGGGATAACCAAACCAGAGATTATTATTACATTATTTACCATTTCTTGTAATATATGCAGTCAAATTTTTGTTTGCTGACAGGCTGCCTAATGAATGCAGTATCAACTACTATAAAATTACTCTTATTTTCATTTTTACAGATATCTATGGTGATACTTTGGATGAAAATCCAGCTTTGGTGAGATGTTTTAGACAATTAAAGGATGAGGTAAGTTGTCCCCAGAAAGTAAAATTTTGTACATGTGTTTATGTCTGTGTATGTGTAAATATATGTATGTATATATTGATGTGTATATACTTGGCTTAAAAAGACAGATATACATAAGTATACATATGTAAGTAGGAGAGATGGCCAGAGAGCGTTATTGGATTATGTGTTAATTGATAGGCGCGCGAAAGAGAGACTTTTGGATGTTAATGTGCTGAGAGGTGCAACTTGTGGAGGCAGAGGTGAAGATTTGTAGAGGTTTTCAGAAAAGAAGAGAGAATGTTGGGGTGAAGAGAGTGGTGAGAGTAAGTGAGCTTGGTAAGGAGACTTGTGTGAGGAAGTACCAGGAGAGACTGAGTACAGAATGGAAAAAGGTGAGAACAAAGGATGTAAGGGGAGTGGGGGAGGAATGGGATGTATTTAGGGAAGCAGTGATGGCTTGCGCAAACGATGCTTGTGGCATGAGAAGCGTGGGAGGTGGGCAGATTATAATCGAAAGGGTAGTGAGTGGTGGGATGACACTTTCTTGCTGAAACTGCAAAGGCAGCTGAGACCCTAATCAAGGCCATCCCATTAATGCTATCTATCTAGCTAGCTACCTAGAGACTGTGACCAAATGTGGCCTTTTTAGTGCGTTTTCCTGGCGCTACCTTGCTGAAGCAGGGGTTAGCAGTGCTGTTTCCTGTGAGGTGGAGTAGCACCAGAAATGGATGAAGGCAAGCAAGTATGAATATGTACATGTGTGTACATGTATATGTTGCTATGCATATGTGCATGTCTGGGCATTATATATGTGTATATGAATGGCTGAGCCATTCTTTGTTTCCTGGAACTACCTAGCTGATGCAGGAAATGGCGATCAAGTGTAATAAAAAAAAATATAAAAAATGTATATCCTAGCCAGGTACCCATTTTATCGACCAATCCTTAGGAGTGGATGAACAGGTGTACTCTTAAAGCTGCATTATGTTGCTCTGTTCCTCAGCATTAAACCCTCTAAGCCTTGTACCATATGCTGAAGATTTAATATTGTCTAATTCCTATTCTGTGGTTAAACCTTTAATGTAAAAGTACTGCTTCAAGGTTTACTCTCCATTTCAGGTTGCTGCTGAAATGCTTCTTAGTCGTGAACATATTTCACTGATGGGTGCTATTCAGATGTTCCTCACTGCTTCAGCTCCAGAGAGAGCACCAAATGTGACTAGTGTGCAGCAACTAGCAGCAACTTCTTCAGTGTGTAACAGTGATGTCAGCAAAGCACTACTCCCATCATCTTCAACCAAATTTGCTGAAACTCTTGTTGTAGATATTTGCTGATGGAAACAAATTTGAAAATTAATCGGATGTAAGGTGTGAGGTGGTTTGTTCGAGTAAGAGAGATGTGTGATAATAAAAAGAGTGTGGTGAGAGAGCAGAAGAAGGTGTATTGAAATGGTTTTGGTCACATAGAGAGAATGAGTGAGGAAAGATTGACGAGGATATATGTGACAAAGGTGGAGAGAACAAGAAGTGGGAGACCAAATTGGAGGTGGAAGGGTGGAGTAAAAAAGATTTTGAGCGATTGAGGCTTGAACATACAGGAGAATGAAAGGTGTGCAAGGAATAGAGTAAATTGTAATGATGTACCAGGTGTACGAGGGTCAATGTGCTGTCAATGGATTGAACCATGGCATGTGAAGCATCTGGGGTAAACCATGGAAAGTTTTGTTGGGCCTAGATGTGGAAAGGGAGCTGTCGTTTTGGTGCATTATACATGACAGCTAGAGACCGAGTGTGAATGAATGGTGCCTTTGTAGTCTTTTGCTAACATTACCTCGCACACATCCGGGGGGGAAGGGGGGGGGGGGTGTGCCATTTCATGTGTTACGGGGTGGCAGCAGGAATGGATGAAGGAAGCATACATGTGTATGTATACGTTGAAATGTATAGGTATGTATATGTGCGTGTATGGGTGGGTTGGGCCATTCTTTTGTCTGTTTCCTTGCGCTACCTCACTGACGTGGGTGACAGCAACAGAGTATGATAAAAAAAAATTTCATTATCATCAGCAAAGCATGAGAGACATATTAAATGGAATCAGTGGTGAATGTTTTGGTATCTCTTTAATGGTAACAGATGTGAGGCTAGTATACACTGTAAGTAAATTTTACTGGCATTAACTTCTCACCCAGGATCTCTCAGTGGGCATGAATTTTTAAGCAAATATTGAGTGAAACTGATTTACAGAGGCTAGTTGCAGTGTTAATGCATAGGAAAGGCCCAGTCTCGAGGTTGTGGTGTTTAACCATGATTAAATATTTCCAGAGTGAAACTTGCCTGAGATTATGTGTTTTCCAATTTGTTGATTCTGCTAAGACTTGACCTCTGTGTACCATCACTAGATGCATATTCTCATGTAACTCCTCATTGCATAATGAGATAAATAGCTATGTCTAAGATGAAAATTATTTTGTCATAACCATGTAGATAGATGTTGTTGACTAGTTTTACATAAAACTTTTTCTCATTCACGTTTGACAGCTAAGAAAGGTATTGGGAGTCCATGCCATGTGAAAAGTAAATCCTTTTGCATACACAAGTTTGTATGTTTAAAATTTACAAATTTAAAATGTACAATTTTTTTTTTTTTTTTTTTTTTGGGGGGGGGGGGGGGGGGGGGGGGGGTCACTCTGTTTTAATGCGTTCTGTAATTTTGTTAGCAACTGTAAACTGATAGTCTGAAAGTTTTGCCATGGCCACCCCTTTAAGGGAGTTTCAGTTGGAACAGGTGTCAGAGATATAAATAGGAAAATCAAATGGAGTCTCTCTATCTTCCCATATCTCTGATGCAGTTCCCTCCAGGAACAAGGGGTTGGCCACAGCAAGTCTTTTCGTCCATTAGTGCTTCACCCTTAACAGGCCACTGGCTGAAATTAGTGCAGTCTCCAGAGGCTCCTACTGACTTTCTTTGTGTGCAGGAAAATTGTTCCAAACAATGTGTTGTTGTGTGACAAGGAGAGATAAGATGTTTTAGGACAATGCCAGTAGTTGGAGTCATAATAATAATCAGTATAAAGTTTGTGTAGGGCCTTTGTTAAAGAAATTTTTTCCGAGTGGGTGCAACAGTGATTTTAACAAGACATTTTTGTTAGGAGTGAATGAAATAAAGAGCAAGCAAAAGGTATAATTTCATGCTTGTAGTTTGATTCACATAGTGAAACTTCATGCAGTGGACAGTTTAAGCTTATGGAAATAATGAATACAGGAAAATTTAAAGTAAAATAAGGATGGAAAGCATTCCAGTATACTGTTATTGTTCTGCATGTTTCATATTCTGCCTCTAACTACATTTGATAAAATGAGCACATGCATTCTTTCATTTCTTGTGAACATCCTCAATTTATTTCAGGTGTATGCACCACAATGAACAGCCTTTGATACTTTACACATAGTAACCCTTGCATTCAAAATGCTGTCGCTAAAATCGTGAAGAATAATTTTCGGTGCAAAATGCATTATTTGTGCACTAGACTGTGATTTACAAAATGTTTAAAAACAAACTACTATGAATTACCAATTTTCTATCTGATTTTAATAGTGAGGCCTGGGAAAAAAATAATCCTAGAGTAGCCAGCCCTGAGGTTATATTTATTTATTTATTTTGCTGTCGCAATCTCCCGCGTTAGCGAGGTAGCGCAAGGAAACAGACGAAAGAATGGCCCAACCCACCCACATACACATGTCCACACCCGCAAATATACATACCTATACATCTTGATGTATACATATATATACCCATGTACATAATTCATACTGTCTGCCTTCATTCATTCCCATCGCCACCCCGCCACACATGGAATAACAACACCCTCCCCCCTCATGTGTGCGGGGTAGCGCTAGGAAAAGACAACAAAATTCCCATCCCACCCCACCACACACGGAATAACAACACCCTCCCGCCACATTTGTTCATACTCAGTCTCTAGCTGTCATGTAATAATGCACTGAAACCACAGCTCCCTTTCCACATCCAGGCCCCACAGAACTTTCCGTGGTTTACCCCAGATGCTTCACATGCCCTGGTTCAATCCATTGACAGCACGTCGACCCCGGTATACCACATCATTCCAATTCACTCTATTCCTTGCACACCTTTCACCCTCCTGGATGTTCAGGCCCCGATCACTGAAAATCTTTTTCACTCCATCTTTCCATTTCCAATTTGGTCTCCCACTTCTCGTTCCCTCCACCTCTAAACATATATCCTCTTGGTCAATCTTTCCTCACTCATTCTCTCCATGTGACCAAACCATTTCAAAACACCCTCTTCTGCTCTCTCAACCACACTCTTTTTATTACCACACATCTCTCTTACCCTGTTATTACTTACTCGATCAAACCACCTCACACCACATATTGTCCTCAAACCTCTCATTTCCAGCACATCCACCCTCCTGCGCACAACTCTATCCATAGCCCATGCCTCGCAACCATACAACATTGTTGGAACCACTATTCCTTCAAACGTACCCATTTTTGCTTTCCGAGATAATGTTCTCGACTTCCACACATTCTTCAAGGCTCCCAGAAATTTCGCCCCCTCCCCCACCCTATGATTCACTTCTGCTTCCATGGTTCCATCCGCTGCCAGGTGCACTCCCAGATATCTAAAACACTTCATTTCCTCCAGTTTTTCTCCATTCAAACTTACCTCGCAATTTACTTGACCCTCAACCCTACTGTACCAGTCCTGAGTTGTATTGCATATTTCTGATATACCAACAATGAAACAAAATTTTGATTAAAAACGTCTACAATGAAATCTGATGTGATTAGAAGTGAAGAAAATAGAGTTGAGACAATAGTCTGTTTGATCTGCTGAATGAATTTACCAAAATACTTTTTTATATCTAAGAAATATATAGTACAACAAAAAAAGATTTTATGGGGATGATGAGAATTTGGAGGGATGGAGAACATCAAGGTAAAATGAGGTCCAAGTGGTGGAATGCTGATAAAATGGCAATCAAAGCAAAAGTATATTTTACAAGATGAAAGAGACAAAGTGGTAAGAAACAAGTTTAAGTTAAATAAAATTTATATGGAGCAAGATAATTTCTGAAAAAAAAATTGGAGAAATGAATAATGTAAGATGAAACATATGATACTGCGTATTTTGCAACAGGGAACTCCTATACTCATTTATTGTCTCTTACCATTTTGCCCCTTTCCTCATCATTTTACTTCATAATTTAATCTCAGTCATAAAGTTAAGCTAATCTGTCCATTCACATCACCTCCATATGCAAAATGCTTCTGTGCATCTGATCAGTAATTTATCTGGCATCTTCATCTGAAGTATCTAACCCTAATAAATTTATACAATAAACCTATCTTCATCAGTACCCCCCCCCCCCCCCCCCACAGTAACTTTACTGTGCTTCTGTACTATTAACCAACAAATGAAAATATAGTATTTACGATACCAGCAAGATAGTAGAAATTTCCTCAAAAGTAACAAATTTTGTACAGGATAGTAGAAAATTTCCTCAACAGTAACAAATTTTGTACTCCCTACTCTTATAATGATGAACAAATTGTAGAGGGCATGAAAAATATTAAATATCCAGATTTAAAGGGACAGTAAGCAGCACCACATTGCTGACTCATGAGAGCTATTAAAAAACAATTTATATTAGTTTTTCCTCACACTTGTCTGCTGTTTCCCACATTAGTGAGACTGCCAAGAACAGACAGAAAGGCTGCATTAGCTCGCATCCATTCTCTAGCTATTATGTGCAAGGTACCAAAACTACAGCCCCCTATCCACAACCTGGCTTGCCCCAAAGACCTTTCCATGGTTTTTCCTGGCCACTATATGCTCTAGTTCAGTCCATTAACAGCACATTGTTCCAATTTACTCTATCCCATGCATGCCTATCATTATCCTGTAAGTTCAGTCCCCAAACAATCAAAATATTTTCACTTCATCCTTCCATCTCCACTATGGTCACCCCCTTTTCCTTTTCCCCCCTCTACTTTTGACACATATATTCTCTTTGCCAACCTCTTCTCATTCTCTCCACATGCCCAAACCATTACATCACACCCTCTTCAGCTCTCACAACCATGCTTCTTATTATCACACTCTTATCTTACCCTTTTATTACTTAAAAGCACCTCACACCATATATTGACCTAAAACATTTCATTCCAACACATCTACCCCACCTCCGTACATCCTTATCTGTAGCCCATGCTTGCATCTATACATCACTTGGACTACTATACCTTCAAACAGCCCATTTTTGCCCTCCACGAGAATGACCTCTCTTTCCACACATTCCTTTATGCTCTTACAACATTAGCCCTATTACCCATTTTGTGACACCTCCGCTTCCATGGTTCCATCTGCTGTCATGTTCACTCACAAGTACCTCAAACACATTGCTATCTATCTGTCTGTATCTCTGATGCACGTTCCCTCTGGGAACTCCCATCAAGGGGTGGCCATAGCAAAAGTCTCTCCACTTATCCCTGTCCTTACGTGCCTCCCTCACACACACCATTCCACGCATTCTTCCATTATTTCTTTCCCTCCAATTTTCCAGCACCCTATTTGCCCATGTCACAGGTGGTCTTCCACTCACACTAACCCTTTTAATTGCACTATCATATACTCTCCTTGTGAACTCCCAGTCTTGCATTATTTCCACGTGCCCAAACCATCTCAAAGTATTACGTTTCACCCATTCTAACACTCAACGATTCACTCCCTTTGCATTCCCTGCCAGGCCACATCTCATACAACCTTTCATTTTTTCATTCCATCTGGTCACACCATGTGATCTCAAACAGCTTATTTCCAGAGCTTGGAATATTGGCCTCTGTAACTCATTCCATGTCTATGTTTCAACAGCATAGGTCATGGGTGGAAGGCCTATGCTGTCCCTTAATCCTTTCTTCACTTCCATACTTACACCTCTACCCTTCATTATTCTATTAAGGGACCCGATGACTGCTACCCTGTACTACTCCTAACTTAACAGACTTATTCCCCTATAATTGCTACATACATCCTTTGCACCTTTTCCTTTAAATAAGGAGTGACAATAGCTTTCACCCAATCCTCAGGCACAACCCTCTGTTTCCATGCCAAATTACATATGTATAAGATGCAGGAAGGAATAGTGTTCCAACAATGTTGTATGGTTGCGAGACGTGGGCTATGGATAGAGTTGTGCGCAGGAGGATGGATGTGCTGGAAATGAGATGTTTGAGGACAATATGTGGTGTGAGGTGGTTTGATCGAGTAAGTAACGTAAGGGTAAGAGAGATGTGTGGAAATAAAAAGAGCGTGGTTGAGAGAGCAGAAGAGGGTGTTTTGAAATGGTTCGGGCACATGGAGAGAATGAGTGAGGAAAGATTGACCAAGAGAATATATGTGTCGGAGGTGGAGGGAACGAGGAGAAGAGGGAGACCAAATTGGAGGTGGAAAGATGGAGTGAAAAAGATTTTGTGTGATCGGGGCCTGAACATGCAGGAGGGTGAAAGGAGGGCAAGGAATAGAGTGAATTGGAGCGATGTGGTATACCGGGGTTGACATGCTGTCAGTGGATTGAATCAAGGCATGTGAAGCGTCTGGGGTAAACCATGGAAAGCTGTGTAGGTATGTATATTTGCGTGTGTGGACGTATGTATATACATGTGTATGGGGGTGGGTTGGGCCATTTCTTTTGTCTGTTTCCTTGCACTACCTCGCAAACGCGGGGAAAAAAAAAAAAAAAAAAAAAAAAAAGATGCATCCGCTCCAAGTGCCTTTCATACCTTCATCATCATTACTGCCCTTCTTGCATCCCTTTTTGCTGTAGGCCCTTGCACTTGTAATCTTCTTCCTTCTATCCTCCATACCCATGCATGTAACGATTGCTGCCTCCCCTTCCACATTCATCATTTCTTCAAATTACTCTTTTCAACTTCCTCCTTTTGGTTCAGCAACTCCCCTTCCGTACTTCTAACATCAACATTTCCACTCTTACATCCACTGCTTTCATTTTTCACCCACTTCCAGTATATTTTCTTATTATCCCAAAACTTTCCACTTCCTTCCAAAATCTTCACCTACCCTCTTTTTTTCCCTCTATCAGCGTCTGAACATTCCACTTACATATTTTGTATTCCTCCCTCCTCCTTTGCTGAACTTGCACTGGTACATTCTTACCATATGCCTTTTTCTTCTCTTCCACAGCATTTCTAATCTTTTCTGTCCACCATGCATTGCCCTTTTTATTCCTGTATCTCGCTAACTTGTATCCATCTACTGATTCTACAACCTTTAATTTTCTTAATTTCAACTCACACCCCAACTAACATGCCTCTTTGCCCTGCTAAACCTAATAACCTTGCTTTTATTTACAATCACCCTCAACTTCCTTTCCCACACACTCCCAAACTTAGTAACCAACTGCTACAGTTTCTTACTTGAATCTTCTACCAGTACTGTGTTATTAGCAAATAACTTCCCAGGACCCCATCACCCCCTACAGACTGCATACTTGCCTCTTTATCCAAAACCCTTTCATTAACCTCCCTCATCACCCAATCATAAACAAAACAAAGAGCCATGGAGACATCACACACCTCTGTCAAAGACCAACCTGCTCTTGGAACCAATCACTCTCCTATCATGAAACTGCCAAACCATTAACCTATATTTCCAATAAATCTCTCCAGGATGGAACAGTCTTGCAGGACTGGAGACTTGACAGACATCACTCCTATATTCAAAAGGGGAAGCAGTGAAATAACCATCCTATGTAAACTTCTGAAGTCAATTATTAAAGAGAAAATCGTATCTTACCTGGAATGACAGTCTGATCCATAAACACAGTATGGTTTTAGAAGACAAAGATCATGCCTTAGAAACCTCCCTGAATTTTTTGAATTTTTCAAACCTACAACAAGATTAAAGCAATAGATATTATATTTCTGGACTTTCCAACTTTCCAAAAGCATTTGACCAAAGTCCTTCACATTAAATTGATGCATAAAGTCTGGGCTTTGGGATTACTGGTCATACAGGAAAGTGGATAGAAACCTCATGTGATAGGAAGCAGAAAGTCATAATGAATGGTGAATGATCACAGTGGTTACCCATTACCAGTGAGGCCCCCTCGGGATCCATCCTTGGATCTATACTTCCCATCATTTACATTAATGATACAGAAGTAGGGCTGAATTGCTTGGTCTTCAATTTTGCAAATGATGCAAAGTTTAGCAAAGCCATATTAAATGAAGAAAATAGGCTAAGAGTACAAGAGGATCTAAACAAAATTAGTGAGTGGTCTAGATAATGACAAAAAACATTTGACATCAATAAATGTCCACTGTTACGAGTAGAAATCATCCACAAAAAATTGGTGAACTGATGGGCCACAAGATAAAGGACATCCCTTGCATGAGGGATCTAGGGATAACTGTTTCTAACAACTTTAAATTCTTCTGGTATTGTAATGAAGCTGCCAAGAAAGCAAACAAGATGTTAGGATTTATTAAAGGAAACTTTTCACATAAAAGCAAGGATTGTGATATTGCCTCTATACCTAAGTCTAGTATGACCCCACCTCAAATATGCAATGCTGTTCTGGGCCTCCTACTTAAGCAAGGATATTCATAAATTGGAAGCAGTGCAGCAATGAACAACTGAATTAATTCCCTCCTTGTGTAAAAAGAAAAAAATTAAGGATAGCTTGTCAGAATGAAATGTTTTCTCTGTGAAAGGCATCTTCAACACAAATTAGCAGAATGTTTTAAAGGATTCAACAACGTCGATACTGAAAATTTCTTAACAGAAGCTCCAGCATCATCAAAGAGGAAAAGAAAAGATCTTGAACTCAGAGATCAGACAGTTAATCTGGACTTATGAAATATTTCTTTACCAATGACATTACTGATGGATGGAATAAGCTCCCAGAACATGTTGTTCTGAGCTACTTTCTGATCATCTTCAAAATTAGTCTTGATAATTACCCATCCCTCTCTAATACTGAATAATTCATTTACTCAATCATCAAACACCATGGTTTTTATGCTACATTCCCAACAATCCACCTCTCCCCAGTCTTGCTGCAGTAACATAACACTGCATTTCTTTAAGTAATTCTAAGAATATACCACTTCACTTGGACCTTGGGTCTGTATAACCAGTGTAACTCTATTTAACTCTTCCTCTTCATACACACACCTTACACTCTTGATAAAAATTTCTCATTGCTTCTAGTGGTTTTTCTCCCTCACCCACCACATATTTGTGAGACCTTAAACAAGGCATCTTTATAAACTCTGCCATGTGTTTTCTCCAGATCCATAAATGCTACAAGCAAATCCTATTTCTCTACGTATTTCTCACACTTATTCTTCAAACTCCTGATCCACACATCCTCTACCAATCCTGAAACCACACTTTCCTTTTCAAGTTGATGCTCTGTACTTGCCTTCATCCTCTCAATCACCACTCTCCAGACAACTTAACAGTTACATTTAACAAAAACATTTACCCTTATCACCCTTCCCTTTATTCAATGGCATTTTACATTCTGCCAATCCTAAGGTACCACCATGATACATACATACAATGAAAATGCTAATGAAGCAATAAACAACCCAACAACCAACTGAACAGGGTATGTGTTGCAGCTGGGGGAACCATGGAAAAGTCTGTGAGGAAGCTGTCAGCTTGGTAGCACCGGGGGTGGATAAAGGCAAGCAAATATGAACATATATATAGATGTTTATTTATTTATCTATTTATTTTGCTTTGTCGCTGTCTCCCACGTTAGTGAGGCAGAGCAAGGAAACAGACAAAAGAATGGCCCAACACACCCACATACACATGTACATACATACACGTCCACACACGCAAATATACATACCTATACATCTCAATGTATACATATATATACACACACACAGACATATACATATATACACATGTACATAATTCATACTGTCTACCTTTATTTATTCCCATCGCCACCCCGCCACACATGGAATAACAACCCCCTCCCCCCTCATGTGTGCGAGGCAGCGCTAGGAAAAGACAACAAAGACCACATTCGTTCACACTCAGTCTCTAGCTGTCATGTAATAATGCACCAAAACCACAGCTCCCTTTCCACATCCAAGCCCCACAGACTTTCCATGGTTTACCCCAGACGCTTCACATGCCCTGGTTCAATCCATTGACAGCACGTCGACCCCGGTATACCACATCGTTCCAATTCACTTTATTCCTTGAATGCATTTCACCCTCCTGCATGTTCAGGCCCCGATCACTCAAAATCTTTTTCACTCCATCTTTCCACCTCCAATTTGGTCTCCCACTTCTCCTCGTTCCCTCCACCTCTACCACATATATCCTCTTGGTCAATCTTTCCTCACTCATTCTCTCCATGTGACCAAACCATTTCAAAATACCCTCTTCTGCTCTCTTAACCACAGTCTTTTTATTTCCACACATCTCTCTTACCCTTACAGTACTTACTCGATCAAACCACCTCACACCACATATTGTCCTCAAACATCTCATTTTCAGCACATCCACCCTCCTGCGCACAACTCTATCCATAGTCCTTGCCTCGCAACCATACAACATTGTTGGAACCACTATTCCTTCAAACATACCCATTTTTGCTTTCCGAGATAGTGTTCTCGTCTTCCAAACATTCTTAAGGCTCCCAGAATTTTCGCCCCCTCCCCCACCCTATGATTCACTTCTGCTTCCATGGTTCCATCCGCTGCCAGATCCACTCCCAGATATCTAAAACACTTTACTTCCTCCAGTTTTTCTCCACTCAAACTTACCTCCCAATTGACTTGACCCTCAACCCTACTGTACCTAATAACCTTGCTCTTATTCACATTTACTCTCAACTTTCTTCTTCCACACACCTTACCAAACTCAGTCACCAGCTTCTGCAGTTTCTCACATGAATCAGCCACCATCGCTGTATCATCAGCGAACAACAACCTACTCACTTCCCAAGCTCTGTCATCCACAACAGACTGTATACTTGCCCCTCTTTCCAAAACTCTTGCATTCACCTCCCTAACAACCCATCCATAAACAAATTAAACAACCATGGAGAAATCACACACCCCTTCCGCAAACCGACATTCACTGAGAACCAATGACTTTCCTCTATTCCTACACGTACACATGCCTTGCATCCTCGATAAAAAACTTTTTTAAATGTGTATGTGGGTGGGACGGGCCATTCCTCGTCTGTTTCCTTGTGCTACCTTGCTAACGTGGAAGATGGCAGTCAAGTATAATAAATATAAAGTATGAATATAAATATATATGTATTTCTAGCTTTCTAAAAGGGGAAACAGAAGAAGGAGTCATGCGGGGAGTGCTCATCCTCCTCGAAGGCTCAGATTGGGGTGTCTAAATGTGTGTGGATGTAACCAAGATGAGAAAAAAGGAGAGATAGGTAGTATGTTTGAGGAAAGGAACCTGGATGTTTTGGCTCTGAGTGAAACGAAGCTCAGGGTAAAGGGGAGGAGTGGTTTGGGAATGTCTTGGGAGTAAAGTCAGGGGTTAGTGAGAGGACAACAGCAAGGGAAGGAGAAGCACTACTCCTGAAACAGGAGTGGTGGGAGTATGCAATAAAGTGTAAGAAAGTAAACTCTAGATTGATATGGGTAAAACTGAAAGTGGATGGAGAGAGATGGGTGATTATTGGTGCATATGCACTTGGGCAAGAGAAAAAAGATCATGAGGCAAGTGTTTTGGGAGCAGCTGAGTGAGTGTGTTAGTAGTTTTGACGCATGAGAGTGGGTTATAGTGATGGGTGATTTGAATGCAAAGATGAGTAATGTGGCAGTTGAGGGAATAATTGGTGTACATGGGGTGTTCAGTGTTGTAAATGGAAATGGTGAAGAGCTTGTAGATTTATGTGCTGAAAAAGGACTGGTGATTGGGAATAAATGGCTTAAAAGGAGAGATATACATAAGTATACGTATGTAAGTAGGAGAGATGGCCTGAGAGCGTTATTGGATTACGTGTTGATAGCGCGCAAAAGAGAGACTTTTGGATGTTAATGTACTGATAGGTGCAACTGGAGGGATGTCTGACCATTATCTTGTGGAGGCGAAGGTGAAGATTTGTAGAAGTTATCAGAAAAGAAGAGAGAATGTTGGGGTGAAGAGAGTGGAGAGAGTAAGTGAGCTTGGGAAGGAGAATTGTGTGAGGAAAGTACCAGGAGAGACTGAGTGCTGAAAGGAAAAAGGTGAGAACAACGGACTTAAGGGGAGTGGGGGAGGAATGGGATGTGTTTAGGGAAGCAGTGATGGCTTGCGCAAAAGATGCTTGTGGCATGAGAAGCGTGGGAGGTGGGCAGATTAGAAAAGGTAGTGAGTGGTGGGATGAAGAAGTAAGATTATTAGTGAAAGAGAATAGAGAGGCATTTGGATGATTTTTGCTGGGAAATAATGCAAATGACTGGGAGATGTATAAAAGAAAGAGGCAGGAGGTCAAGAGAAAGATGCAAGAGGTGAAAAAGAGGGCAAATGAGAGTTGGGGTGAGAGAGTATCATTAAATTCTAGGGAGAATAAAAAGATGTTTTGGAAGGAGGTAAATAAAGTGTGTAAGACAAGGGAACAAATGGGAACATCAGTGAAGGGGGCTAATAGGGAGGTGATAACAAGTAGTGGTGATGTGAGAAGGAGATGGAGTGAGTATTTTGAAGGTTTGTTGAATGTGTTTGATGATAGAGTGGCAGATATAGGGTGTTTTTGGTCAAGGTGGTGTGCAAAGTGAGAGGGTTAGGGAGAATGATTTGGTAAACAGAGAAGAGGTAGTAAAAGCTTTGCGGAAGATGAAAGCCGGCAAGGCAGCGGGTTTGGAGTGTGTTGCAGTGGAATTTATTAAAAAAGGGGGTGACTGTATTGTTGACTGGTTGGTAAAGTTATTTAATGTATGTATGACTCATGGTGAGGTGCCTGAGGATTGGTGGAATGCCTGCACAGTGCCACTGTACAAAGGCAAAGGGGATAAAAGTGAGTGCTCAAATTACATAGGTATAAGTTTGTTGAGTATGCCTGGGAAATTGTATGGGAGGGTATTGATTGAGAGGGTGAAGGCATGTACAGAGTATCAGACTGGGGAACAGCAGTGTGGTTTCAGAAGTGGTAGAGGATGTGTGGATCAGGTGTTTGCTTTGAAGAATGTATGTGAGAAATACTTAGAAAAGCATATGGATTTGCATGTAGCATTTATGGATCTGGAGAAGGGATATGATGGAGTTGATAGAGATGCTCTGTGGAAGGTATTAAGAATATATGGTGTGGGAGGCAAGTTGCTGGGAAGCAAAGAAAATTTTTTATCGAGGATGTAAGGCACGTGTACGTGTAGGAAGAGAGGAAAGTGATTGGTTCTCACTGAATGTTGGTTTACGGCAGGGGTGCGTGATGTCTTCATGGTTGTTTAGTTTGTTTATGGATTGGGTTGTTAGGGAGGTAAATGCAAGTTTTGGAAAGAGGGGCAAGTATGCGGTCTGTTGTGGACGATAGAGCTTGGGAAGTGAGTCAGTTGTTGTTCGCTGATGATACAGCGCTGGTTGTTGATTTGGGTGAGAAACTGCAGAAGCTGGTGACTGAGTTTGGTAAAGTGTGTGAAACACAAAAACTGAGAGTAAATGTGAATAAGAGCAAGGTTATTAGGTAAAGTAGGGTTGAGGGACAAGTCAATTGGGAGTTACATAAGTTTGAATGGAGAAAACTGGAGGAAGTGAATTGTTTTAGATATCTGGGAGTGGATTTGGCAGCGGATGGAACCATGGAAGCAGAGGTGAATCATAGGGTGGGGGAGGGGGCAAAAGTTCTGGGAGCCTTGAAGAATGTGTGGAAGTCGAGAACGTTATCTTGGAAAGCAAAAATGGGTATGTTTGAAGGAACAGTGGTTCCCGCAATGTTATATGGTTGCGAGGTGTGGGCTATGGATAGAGTTGTGCACAGGAGGGTGGATGTGCTGGAAATGAGATGTTTGAGGACAATGTGTGGTGTGAGGTGGTTTGATCGAGTAAGTAATGTAAGGGTAAGAGAGATGAGTGTAAATAAAAAGAGCGTGGTTGAGCGAGCAGAAGAGGGTGTTTTGAAATGTTTGGGCACATGGAGAGAATGAGTGAGGAAAGATTGACCAAGAGGATATATGTGTCGGAGGTGGAGGGAACGAGGAGAAGTGGGAGACCAAATTGGAGGTGGAAAGATGGAGTGAAAAAGATTTTGAGTGATCGGGGCCTGAACATGCAGGAGGGTGAAAGGCGGCAAGGAATAGAGTGAATTGGATCGATGTGGTATACCGGGGTTGACATGCTGTCAGTGGATTGAATCAGGGCATGTGAAGCGTCTGGGGTAAACCATGGAACACAGCTTTCCATGGTTTACCCCAGACGCTTCACATGCCCTGGTTCAATCCATTGACAGCACGTCGACCCGGTAACCACATCGTCCAATTCACTTATTCCTTGCAATGCATTTCACCCTCCTGCATGTTCAGGCCCGATCACTCAAAATCTTTTTCACTCCATCTTTCCACCTCCAATTTGGTCTCCCACTTCTCCTCGTTCCCTCCACCTCGACACATATATCCTCTTGGTCAATCTTTCCTCACTCATTCTCTCCATGTGACCAAACCATTTCAAAACACCCTCTTCTGCTCTCTTAACACAGTCTTTTTATTTCCACACATCTCTCTTACCCTTACGTACTTCACTCGATCAAACCACCTCACACCACATATTGTCCTCAAACATCTCATTTTCAGCACATCCACCCTCCTGCGCACAACTCTATCCATAGTCCTTGCCTCGCAACCATACAACATTGTTGGAACCACTATTGCTTCAAACATACCCATTTTTGCTTTCCGAGATAGTGTTCTCGTCTTCCAAACATTCTTAAGGCTCCCAGAATTTTCGCCCCCTCCCCCACCCTATGATTCACTTCTGCTTCCATGGTTCCATCCGCTGCCAGATCCACTCCCAGATATCTAAAACACTTTACTTCCTCCAGTTTTTCTCCACTCAAACTTACCTCCCAATTGACTTGACCCTCAACCCTACTGTACCTAATAACCTTGCTCTTATTCACATTTACTCTCAACTTTCTTCTTCCACACACCTTACCAAACTCAGTCACCAGCTTCTGCAGTTTCTCACATGAATCAGCCACCATCGCTGTATCATCAGCGAACAACAACCTACTCACTTCCCAAGCTCTGTCATCCACAACAGACTGTATACTTGCCCCTCTTTCCAAAACTCTTGCATTCACCTCCCTAACAACCCATCCATAAACAAATTAAACAACCATGGAGAAATCACACACCCCTTCCGCAAACCGACATTCACTGAGAACCAATGACTTTCCTCTATTCCTACACGTACACATGCCTTGCATCCTCGATAAAAACTTTTTTAAATGTGTATGTGGGTGGGACGGGCCATTCCTCGTCTGTTTCCTTGTGCTACCTTGCTAACGTGGAAGATGGCAGTCAAGTATAATAAATATAAAGTATGAATATAAATATATATGTATTTCTAGCTTTCTAAAAGGGGAAACAGAAGAAGGAGTCATGCGGGGAGTGCTCATCCTCCTCGAAGGCTCAGATTGGGGTGTCTAAATGTGTGTGGATGTAACCAAGATGAGAAAAAAGGAGAGATAGGTAGTATGTTTGAGGAAAGGAACCTGGATGTTTTGGCTCTGAGTGAAACGAAGCTCAGGGTAAAGGGGAGGAGTGGTTTGGGAATGTCTTGGGAGTAAAGTCAGGGGTTAGTGAGAGGACAACAGCAAGGGAAGGAGAAGCACTACTCCTGAAACAGGAGTGGTGGGAGTATGCAATAAAGTGTAAGAAAGTAAACTCTAGATTGATATGGGTAAAACTGAAAGTGGATGGAGAGAGATGGGTGATTATTGGTGCATATGCACTTGGGCATGAGAAAAAAGATCATGAGGCAAGTGTTTTGGGAGCAGCTGAGTGAGTGTGTTAGTAGTTTTGACGCATGAGAGTGGGTTATAGTGATGGGTGATTTGAATGCAAAGATGAGTAATGTGGCAGTTGAGGGAATAATTGGTGTACATGGGGTGTTCAGTGTTGTAAATGGAAATGGTGAAGAGCTTGTAGATTTATGTGCTGAAAAAGGACTGGTGATTGGGAATAAATGGCTTAAAAGGAGAGATATACATAAGTATACGTATGTAAGTAGGAGAGATGGCCTGAGAGCGTTATTGGATTACGTGTTGATAGCGCGCAAAAGAGAGACTTTTGGATGTTAATGTACTGATAGGTGCAACTGGAGGGATGTCTGACCATTATCTTGTGGAGGCGAAGGTGAAGATTTGTAGAAGTTATCAGAAAAGAAGAGAGAATGTTGGGGTGAAGAGAGTGGAGAGAGTAAGTGAGCTTGGGAAGGAGAATTGTGTGAGGAAGTACCAGGAGAGACTGAGTGCTGAAAGGAAAAAGGTGAGAACAACGGACTTAAGGGGAGTGGGGGAGGAATGGGATGTGTTTAGGGAAGCAGTGATGGCTTGCGCAAAAGATGCTTGTGGCATGAGAAGCGTGGGAGGTGGGCAGATTAGAAAAGGTAGTGAGTGGTGGGATGAAGAAGTAAGATTATTAGTGAAAGAGAATAGAGAGGCATTTGGATGATTTTTGCTGGGAAATAATGCAAATGACTGGGAGATGTATAAAAGAAAGAGGCAGGAGGTCAAGAGAAAGATGCAAGAGGTGAAAAAGAGGGCAAATGAGAGTTGGGGTGAGAGAGTATCATTAAATTCTAGGGAGAATAAAAAGATGTTTTGGAAGGAGGTAAATAAAGTGTGTAAGACAAGGGAACAAATGGGAACATCAGTGAAGGGGGCTAATAGGGAGGTGATAACAAGTAGTGGTGATGTGAGAAGGAGATGGAGTGAGTATTTTGAAGGTTTGTTGAATGTGTTTGATGATAGAGTGGCAGATATAGGGTGTTTTTGGTCAAGGTGGTGTGCAAAGTGAGAGGGTTAGGGAGAATGATTTGGTAAACAGAGAAGAGGTAGTAAAAGCTTTGCGGAAGATGAAAGCCGGCAAGGCAGCGGGTTTGGAGTGTGTTGCAGTGGAATTTATTAAAAAAGGGGGTGACTGTATTGTTGACTGGTTGGTAAAGTTATTTAATGTATGTATGACTCATGGTGAGGTGCCTGAGGATTGGTGGAATGCCTGCACAGTGCCACTGTACAAAGGCAAAGGGGATAAAAGTGAGTGCTCAAATTACATAGGTATAAGTTTGTTGAGTATGCCTGGGAAATTGTATGGGAGGGTATTGATTGAGAGGGTGAAGGCATGTACAGAGTATCAGACTGGGGAACAGCAGTGTGGTTTCAGAAGTGGTAGAGGATGTGTGGATCAGGTGTTTGCTTTGAAGAATGTATGTGAGAAATACTTAGAAAAGCATATGGATTTGCATGTAGCATTTATGGATCTGGAGAAGGGATATGATGGAGTTGATAGAGATGCTCTGTGGAAGGTATTAAGAATATATGGTGTGGGAGGCAAGTTGCTGGAAGCAAAGAAAATTTTTTATCGAGGATGTAAGGCACGTGTACGTGTAGGAAGAGAGGAAAGTGATTGGTTCTCACTGAATGTTGGTTTACGGCAGGGGTGCGTGATGTCTTCATGGTTGTTTAGTTTGTTTATGGATTGGGTTGTTAGGGAGGTAAATGCAAGTTTTGGAAAGAGGGGCAAGTATGCGGTCTGTTGTGGACGATAGAGCTTGGGAAGTGAGTCAGTTGTTGTTCGCTGATGATACAGCGCTGGTTGTTGATTTGGGTGAGAAACTGCAGAAGCTGGTGACTGAGTTTGGTAAAGTGTGTGAAACACAAAAACTGAGAGTAAATGTGAATAAGAGCAAGGTTATTAGGTAAAGTAGGGTTGAGGGACAAGTCAATTGGGAGTTACATAAGTTTGAATGGAGAAAACTGGAGGAAGTGAATTGTTTTAGATATCTGGGAGTGGATTTGGCAGCGGATGGAACCATGGAAGCAGAGGTGAATCATAGGGTGGGGGAGGGGGCAAAAGTTCTGGGAGCCTTGAAGAATGTGTGGAAGTCGAGAACGTTATCTTGGAAAGCAAAAATGGGTATGTTTGAAGGAACAGTGGTTCCCGCAATGTTATATGGTTGCGAGGTGTGGGCTATGGATAGAGTTGTGCGCAGGAGGGTGGATGTGCTGGAAATGAGATGTTTGAGGACAATGTGTGGTGTGAGGTGGTTTGATCGAGTAAGTAATGTAAGGGTAAGAGAGATGAGTGTAAATAAAAAGAGCGTGGTTGAGCGAGCAGAAGAGGGTGTTTTGAAATGGTTTGGGCACATGGAGAGAATGAGTGAGGAAAGATTGACCAAGAGGATATATGTGTCGGAGGTGGAGGGAACGAGGAGAAGTGGGAGACCAAATTGGAGGTGGAAAGATGGAGTGAAAAAGATTTTGAGTGATCGGGGCCTGAACATGCAGGAGGGTGAAAGGCGGCAAGGAATAGAGTGAATTGGATCGATGTGGTATACCGGGGTTGACATGCTGTCAGTGGATTGAATCAGGGCATGTGAAGCGTCTGGGGTAAACCATGGAAAGCTGTGTAGGTATGTATATTTGCGTGTGTGGACGTATGTATATACATGTGTATGGGGGGGGTTGGGCCATTTCTTTCGTCTGTTTCCTTGCGCTACCTCGCAAACGCGGGAGACAGCGACAAAGCAAAAAAAAAAAAAATATATATATATATATTATCCCTGGGGATAGGGGAGAAAGAATACTTCTCACGTATTTCCTGCGTGTCGTAGAAGGCGAGTAAAAGGGAAGGGAGCGGGGGGGCTGGAAATCCTCCCCTCTCATTTTTAATTTTCCAAAAGAAGGAACAGAGAAGGGGGCAATGTGAGGATATTCCCTCAAAGGCTCAGTCCTCTGTTCTTAACTCTACCTCGCTAATGCGGGAAATGGCGAATAGTATAAAAAAAAAAGAAATATATATATCTTTCTTTCCTTTCAAACTATTTGCCATTTCCCGCATTAGCGAGGTAGCGTTAAGAACAGAGGACTGGGCCTTTGAGGGAATATCTTCACCTGGCCCCCTCTCTGTCCCTTCTTTTGAAAGAAAAAAAAAAAAAAAAAAAAAAAAAAAAAAAACGAGAGGGGAGGATTTGCAGCCCCCCCGATCCATATATATATATATATATATATATGGATATATATATATATATATATATATATATATATATATATATATATATATATATATATATATATTTTTTTTTATTTTTATTATACTTTGTCGCTGTCTCCCGCGTTTGCAAGGTAGCGCAAGGAAACAGACGAAAGAAATGGCCCAACCCACCCCCATACACATGCATATACATACGTCCACACACGCAAATATACATATCTACACAGCTTTCCATGGTTTACCCCAGACGCCTCACATGCCCTGATTCAATCCACTGACAGCACGTCAACCCCGGTACACCACATCGCTCCAATTCACTCTATTCCTTGCCCTCCTTTCACCCTCCTGCATGTTCAGGCCCTGATCACACAAAATCTTTTTCACTCCATCTTTCCACCTCCAATTTGGTCTCCCTCTTCTCCTCGTTCCCTCCACCTCCGACACATATATCCTCTTGGTCAATCTTTCCTCACTCATTCTCTCCATGTGCCCAAACCATTTCAAAACACCCTCTTCTGCTCTCTCAACCACGCTCTTTTTATTTCCACACATCTCTCTTACCCTTACGTTACTCACTCGATCAAACCAACTCACACCACACATTGTCCTCAAACATCTCATTTCCAGCACATCCATCCTCCTGCGCACAACTCTATCCATAGCCCATGCCTCGCAACCATACAACATTGTTGGAACCACTATTCCTTCAAACATACCCATTTTTGCTTTCCGAGATAATGTTCTCGACTTCCACACATTCTTCAAGGCCCCCAGAATTTTCGCCCCCTCCCCCACCCTATGATCCACTTCCGCTTCCATGGTTCCATCCGCTGCCAGATCCACTCCCAGATATCTAAAACACTTCACTTCCTCCAGTTTTTCTCCATTCAAACTCACCTCCCAATTGACTTGACCCTCAACCCTACTGTACCTAATAACCTTGCTCTTATTCACATTTACTCTTAACTTTCTTCTTCCACACACTTTACCAAACTCAGTCACCAGCTTCTGCAGTTTCTCACATGAATCAGCCACCAGCGCTGTATCATCAGCGAACAACAACTGACTCACTTCCCAAGCTCTCTCATCCCCAACAGACTTCATACTTGCCCCTCTTTCCAAAACTCTTGCATTTACCTCCCTAACAACCCCATCCATAAACAAATTAAACAACCATGGAGACATCACACACCCCTGCCGCAAACCTACATTCACTGAGAACCAATCACTTTCCTCTCTTCCTACACGTACACATGCCTTACATCCTCGATAAAAACTTTTCACTGCTTCTAATAACTTTCCTCCCACACCATATATTCTTAATACCTTTCACAGAGCATCTCTATCAACTCTATCATATGCCTTCTCCAGATCCATAAATGCTACATACAAATCCATTTGCTTTTCTAAGTATTTCTCACATACATTCTTCAAAGCAAACACCTGATCCACACATCCTCTACCACTTCTGAAACCACACTGCTCTTCCCCAATCTGATGCTCTGTACATGCCTTCACCCTCTCAATCAATACCCTCCCATATAATTTACCAGGAATACTCAACAAACTTATACCTCTGTAATTTGAGCACTCACTCTTATCCCCTTTGCCTTTGTACAATGGCACTATGCACGCATTCCGCCAATCCTCAGGCACCTCACCATGAGTCATACATACATTAAATAACCTTACCAACCAGTCAAAAATACAGTCACCCCCTTTTTTAATAAATTCCACTGCAATACCATCCAAACCTGCTGCCTTGCCGGCTTTCATCTTCCGCAAAGCTTTCACTACCTCTTCTCTGTTTACCAAATCATTTTCCCTAACCCTCTCACTTTGCACACCACCTCGACCAAAACACCCTATATCTGCCACTCTATCATCAAACACATTCAACAAACCTTCAAAATACTCACTCCATCTCCTTCTCACATCACCACTTCTTGTTTTCACCTCCCCATTTGCGCCCTTCACTGAAGTTCCCATTAGCTCCCTTGTCTTACGCACTTTATTTACCTCCTTCCAGAACATCTTTATATTCTCCCTAAAATTTAATGATACTCTCTCACCCCAACTCTCATTTGCCCTTTTTTTCACCTCTTGCACCTTTCTCATGACCTCCTGTCTCTTTCTTTTATACATCTCCCACTCAATTGCATTTTTTCCCTGCAAAAATCGTCCAAATGCCTCTCTCTTCTCTTTCACTAATACTCTTATTTCTTCATCCCACCACTCACTACCCTTTCTAATCAACCCACCTCCCACTCTTCTCATGCCACAAGCATCTTTTGCGCAATCCATCACTGATTCCCTAAATACATCCCATTCCTCCCCCACTCCCCTTACTTCCATTGTTCTCACCTTATATATATATATATATATATATATATCCCTGGGGATAGGGGAGAAAGAATACTTCCCACGTATTCCCTGCGTGTCGTAGAAGGCGACTAAAAGGGGAGGGAGCGGGGGGCTGGAAATCCTCCCCTCTCATTATTTTTTTTTTTTTTAATTTTCCAAAAGAAGGAATACAGAAGGGGGCCAGGTGAGGATATTCCCTTAAAGGCCCAGTTCTCTGTTCTTAACGCTACCTCGCTAACGCGGGAAATGGTGAATAGTTTGGAAAAAAAAAAGATATATATATATATATATATATATATATATATATATATATATATATATATATATATATGATTCACACCTCACCCTCCCATATGCTCTGACCCCAATTGCTCTAAATCTTTTTCACTCCATCTTTCCACCTCCAATTTGGTCTCCTGCTTCTCCCTGCACCCTCCATCTCTGTCTGACACATATATCCTCTTTGTCAATCTTTCCTCACTCTTTCTCTCCATACGCCCAAACCATTTCAACACACCCTCTTCTGCTCTCTCAACCACACTTTTTATTTCCAAACATCTCTCTTACACTTTCATTACTTACTCGATCAAACCACCTCACATCACATATTGTCCTCAAACATTTCATATCCAACACATCCAACCTCCTCCATACAACCCTATCTATAGCCCATGCCTCCCAACCATAAAACATTGTTAGTCCTTCAAACATACCCATTTTTGCTCTCCAAGATAATGTTCTCTCCTTCCACACATTCTTCATCACTCCCAGAATCTTCGCCTCCTCCCCCAACCTGTGACTCACTTCCACTTCCATTCACTGCCATGTCCACTCCCAGATATCTAAAACACAACACTTCCTCCAAATTTTCTCCATTCAAACATACATCCCAACTAACCTGACCTTTAACCATACTGAACCTAATAAACATGCTTTTATCCACATTTACTACCAACTTTCTCCTTTCTTAAGCACTACCAAACTCAGTTACCAACTTCTGCAGTTTCTCACTTGAATTGCCTAAGAATCCTGCTAGTCCTTACAAGACTCCTGTAGTTGGGATCACTATAATGTGTGGGCATCTATGTGCAGAAATTGCAAGGCAAATTGAGAAGTGTGGTTGGCTTCTCCTTGTAAGCTTAAGTATCCACATCGAGGGCACAAAGGGTTGTGAGATATGTTGAAATGGTGTTTATAGTGTGATGGGTGACATTCAGTTTAAGAGGGTGGGTATGCTCTGTGTTTGGTTAGGTCAGATGCTAGTTTAGTTTACGTTAGGTTGTGTTTAGTGTATGCTTGGTTAAGTTTCAGGTTGACCAGGTTAAGTTTAAGGTCAAGTTCGAGGTTAAGTGCCAGGTTATCAGTGTAGCTAGGTTAATTTCAAGGTGCTACATTAAGTTTGAGAAGCTAGATCAAATTTGAGGTTTAGTCTAATTTCACGGTGGCAGATCAAGTTTAAGTGCTAAGTTATTAGTTAAGCTAGGTTATGTTTGTGGTTAAGTAGGTTACTAGGTTAAGTGTGAGGTTAAGTGACCTAAGTTAAGTTTGAGGTTAAGTGAACTAAGTAAAGGTTGAGGTTAAGTTTATGCTTAAGATTAAGAAGGTAGCTAGGTTAAGTTTGAGGTTAGTTTAAGGTTATGTTCGAGGTTAAGTTTAAGGTTTGGTTACATTGTTTTAGATTATGTCAGGGTAGATGAAGTTAGTTTATATTTGGTTCTGGGTTAGGTAAGGTTAAAAAGTAGATTAGGTCTTGGATAAGTTTTGGGGTATGTTACAATGAAGTTTAAATTCAAGGTTAAGTTTAAGGTCACATTACTTTGCTTTAGATTATGTTAAGTTTTAAAACAGCTTTGGACATTAAGTTTTAGGTTAAGATTTTAATCATGTTAGACTAGGTGAAGTTAGTTTATTTTAAGTTTTGGGTTAGGTAAAGTTTTAAAGTATATAAAATTTCTGGTAAGTTTTTGGGTAGTTACATTACATTTCTGGCTGTGTTATGTCAGTTTCAGTATTACGTTTTATCTTTAGTTTTAGGTTAGGTTGCTTACGCAAGGGTTGGGTTAGGCTTTAAATTAGTTAACGTACATTTTTAGTTGTTTTGGATTAGGTTATATTAAATGAGGTGAGATGACGTTAGGCTGGGACAGTGATGCCAAGAATTTCCTATACATTATTTCTGGAATTATGTAAAATCTCAATTTACATAGATTCCCTGTAACACTGCTAAAAAAGAGTTGGAATGATACAAATACACAGATATTGTAGAATTATTTTCTGAGCAAAATAAAAAAGGATTCATGCATAAGACATCATATATCAAAATCTTCTTAAGTAGATGTCTAAGTCTGTGAACCATTTACGAAGTAAGTCACAGTGACAACAGATTAGACAAGTTCTGTTGCATTTATCAACAAACTGAAAAGTGTGATAACATCCAACTAGTTGGCAGACAGTAAGCAAACTTCATTATCAGTAAACAGAACATTTGCACTATAACAAATAAAAATCCGTCACATTAGGAGCACCTGTATCAGAAACATCCATGCATCAGTGGTCCATCACACCTTACCAGCCACTTAGAAGGCTGGCCTAATCATCATGGCAGTCTCCTGTAGAGAGTAGTGGTAACCTTTCCATGGCCGCCAGTTGATACCATCGGCATAACTATCATGATGGCCTAAATGCTGGAAGCCATTCAGGTTGGAAACGTGACATCTGTCATACCACCAGGCACCACGGTACCTGCAGGAATAGGACATGTTGTGTATAGTGTTACGTGTCCTGTAGCAGGAGCTGATACCATAGTGCCTGTGTGGAGCAGGTTATGGCATGGAACAAGTATTTGAGATTACATGTACGTTTGGATATAGTCACACAGAGATTTTGCAAATGTTGTTGTAGCCGAGGTGTACAAGAGGCATTTCAAGGCATCTATACCATATTACTGTATGAGCGGATTTATGTGCAACATTACTAAGTTGAATTTAAACCTGACATTCCACATTTCAGTGACAAACTGTTATGTATACCATGCACTTATCTGTAAGATAGCTGGAGAACATTGCTTTTACACCGGGCATATGTGATCACTTGGCGTGCATCCACCCATGTTTTTAGATGTTCCACACTCACTTTTCGGCTTTGTACAATGGCCTACCACACTTAACAGCTGTTTGTACATACCATGCAGAGAAAGATGTCTTGTGCACTTTTTTTCTTCATCCTCCACCTGACGGGTTATTTGTTTTCATGAATTCAGCACTGAAACAGACAGTCTCCAAACACTATAAACACCGGCACATACATCGCTGTAGTTCCTTTGTTTTCTCCCGGTTGTATAAACGTCAACAAACAAATGGCCAATATCGCAAAATCTGCAAAGTTTCTTTGGTGCTGATGAAATTTCGCAATGGCAACCAAAAAAAGAAAAGAAAGTCTTAAGGGCAACGAAAAAAAATGATATCGCTGATGGTTTATAGTATACTCACGGGCCCCTCAACCATTTCTTGAACTTTACTGTAACACAGGGTGAGCCAGAAGTCAGTGTGGCACCTACCGTAGAAGATGAGTTTAATCAGGGTCTCTGTACAACCAAGACAAGTATATTTCCCTTACTGAATTTGATGAAAATTCTGAAAATGGCACCCACGTGCCTGTTAACACGCATCTACACGTATTATCTCGTTTGCAAAGACATGGCAAGATAATCGGATGTGTTCCTGATGAAATTTTGCCATGGCTTTCTCCAGAGCAGTTCAGGGAAAGTGTGAGGATTGTCTCTGTAAGCTGTACCTTTCACTGCTCCCCACGGGTAATAATCAGGTGGCCAAATATCCTTTGAAATTATTCAGTCCCAGAATACATCGCGTTGTAGCTTCATAGAGACACGAGTTGTGTGTGCAGCTGCACAGTCCTGTTGAAAGGAGCCGAAGGCAATGTCGCCCTCATTCAAAGGTCCAATCAATGAGGGGTACAGAATCAACTCCCAATAGTGTTTCGAGTTGACTGAGTCATTGAAGAATATGGGACCGATTATCCTAGTTTGTGACATGGAAATTTCATAAGGGGATACAATGTTTCTTTTGGGCCCCTTCCCTTCTCCATTAGTCATCCTGTTTTTATCCACTACAATTTTATGCCATGAGCTGTAAGGCCTCAAAGGGTATGGAAGATGGATGGGGAGGAATGGAGCGCTCTGATGATTTTCTGCATTTGAGGAACCTTCACTTTTGTACTCTCTTCCTTCATCAGTTTCCAAGTTTTCTCCTGTTGGGTCAGGCTAAGTAGAGACCATGAACTAATAGATGGCCGGATCACACTTTTATTGATGGTCCCTGTGCCACATTGTCTGGTATCAGGCTTTTCATGAAATCATTCACATCTTACAGCTTAGAAACTCTGAATAATGACCATTAGCCACTGGAATTTTCTCTTGGATTCGATGCCCTGTGGTGGATGCTTCAAATAGTTACTAAATGATTTCATGCTCTTTAAGATTTCATGAGTTCTGTGTCTAGAGATGGGATGGCTCTCCCACGTCTTGCGCTCAATGGCCAACCTCAAAACTTATCGGAGAAACAGACTGTCACATTTGTGAGGCACCACAAATATTAAAGACTTCTGAATGACCAAAAACATACTTAAAGAATGTGTTAGATTCACCATCAGCAGCAGTTATAATACCTATATGATGCACCTTTTAAGGTCCTACATATAAGGGCACAGTCTACATCTCACATTAATTGCAACGTTAGATTTCTTGAACTCTATCTGCAAACTGGGGTTTGAGGAAGGAAAAGAAAACGAAAAAGAAGGGGGTGGGGGGCACCTTATAAAACAAATTTCTCTCCAACCTTTTGGGACAGGAACGTACAAGAAAAGGCACACTGTGTGACAGTAACTCAGCACTGTGGTATCTGGAAGGAATGTGACTGTAGGGGATGAAAGAGGATATCACATGTTTGTAGGTAGCAAGGACTGAGTTTGAGCATACGTACGTCTGAGCGCAGTTGGTGGATTCACCGTCGTGGTCAGAGTCATAAGTGGAGAACATGTGGCCATCGTGTCTACCGTCCCCCAGCCCGTTCCCAGCCGTCCCTGAGTACCTAGTGGAAATGAGAAAGATGTAGATGGTTAGTATTCCATTCCATTTGCTGTCAAACAAAAGAGGTGGGGGGGGGGGGAACAAGCCCCCCCCTCCAAAAAAAAAAACTAAATATTTTTGGTAGAACGGGCTTTAGCTTAAACCAATAACTCTTCTTCTTCCTGCTAAACCTCATAACCCTTACTTTTATGCACACATTCTTTTGATTAATTCCTTCATTACACACATTATTCCAATCTCAGATGACAGCTCTTCAGTTTCTCAAATGATGTCTGCAATCAGGGCTGTGTCAATTATCTCTCCGCCACATTCTGTAGACCTGTCCCTCTCTCGAAAACCCTCGCATTCACTTCCTTTACAATTCCATCAATAAACAAATCAAACAACCGGTGACACCACATCCCTGATACAGACCCACCTTCTTATCTAACAACTCACCGTCCTCCTTTCCTACTCTCGATAAAAAACATCGTATCTGTTTCTAATAGTTTTCCTTCCACACCGTATAATATTCGTAGCACCTTCCACAAGGCATCTCTATCAACCGTACCATGCGCATTCTTCAGAGCCACAAATGCCACATACAAATCCCTCTCCTTCGCAAGACATTTCTCCTACAAGTTCTTGAAAGCAAACACCTAGTCCTCACCTTTCCTACTCTTGCATTAGGCTCATACCTGTGTCTTGCGTGTTACCAGTTTCATATCTGCTCCCCTGTACTGACGTTCCCATTTCTTTTTTCTTACACAGTTCACCTTTAAAAAATATTTTATTGTTCTCCTTGAAGTTTGCCCACACTCTCATCCCATCTTTCATTTGCTCTCTTTTTCAGCCCCTGCACTATTCTCTTGACATGCCACTTTCTCTTTTACATCTCCCAATCATTTGCACTTCTTTACAGGTATTGCCTATACACTTTTCTTTCCTCTTTCGCTAACAATATAACTTCATCATTCACCACCCACTACCTTTTTTCAAATACCCATAACTCATATACCGGATGCCACACATTTCATCTGCACACGTAAGCAATGCTTCCCTAAATACCTTACATTTCTCCTCCACTTCCATTTACTCTTACCTTATGACATTCCTCACCCAGCCTCTCTTAGCAAGAACGCACATAAATTTCTTTTCCAAATTTACCCACTTTCATCACTCTCTCTTACTATCCATGTCATTCTCTCTTTTCCTAATCCACTGATTAAAAACTGTAGCCCACACACTCAGCTCCTCCGAACACGTTCGCCTCTCATTACCTCTTCTCATTACCATGAGCAAATACAATCACCCACTTCTCATAATTCATTTATATACTCTCCAACATTAGTATGGAACTTACTTTCTTATACTTTTAAGTGTCTTGGTGATGATATAGTATAGTGAGTACAGGTGGTGGAGGTGTAGGGACTGGGGTAAGCTATCAATTTTCGCATGAAGATGGGTGGATGATTTTGAAGTGGGTTGAGTGGAAGAGGGTTTGTGCTGCTGCATAAAACCTGCTGCCCAGCATGTTGAGGTGGGAGTGTATTGGATATTTTTCTTTTTCTGTTGTGCAGATGTCGAATGTCTGTGGTTGCTAAGTGGTGATTGTTCTGAGCGTTCTGTCTGGTACAGTTTGTGTAATTCTTTCTACTGGTCTTTGAAAAGGTGGGAGATCTGAGAGGTGAGGCCTAGTTTAAGTACAGAGCAAAATGAACTGTTTGGCGAGGCTACAGAGGAAATTGTTTGACTGGTCCAAAAGTGTTCGTGGTGAGTTTTCTTTCGGCCCTTGTGACGATGATTGTGATGTGGGAAGTAAATTTCATGTGGTAGGTTCTTTCTTTTGAGTTCCTGTGGTGGTGAATTACACGAGGTAATGGGATGATGCAGGTTGGATTCATGTCTGTGAGGGGTCAAGAGGATGTTCGTGGATTCCTAAGGGAATGGAGAACATTATGTTTTGAGCAAGCCAATGTTCGAAGGGAGTGACGTGGCGCAGCATGTTTAAT
>NC_092231.1:9718196-9750696 GCF_036320965.1 Panulirus ornatus
TCATAATGATCTCAGTTACCGACTAATACCCAGGAAATACAATGCAAATATTAAGATAATGATTTAAAAATATTCTAATTTAACAGCTTATTAAAGATCATAAAGACGACGAAATGATATTGCAACCCCAAATTTGCATTCAGTATGAAAAATTCTCCATATAAGGAGATTTTAAAGAAAATCTATTTTTCTGAGAAAAATGCGAAAAATTGTAGGTAATAGTTCAGGGTATTTTTCAGCTCAAAAAACTTTTTATTTCAAAATCGAAACTTACCATATTCAAACGCTTCTATACTTGAAATAATCATGGGAAATATATCATAATGACCTCAGTTACCGACTGATACCCAGGAAATACAAAGCAAATATTAAGATAATGATTTTAAAATATCTTAATTTAACAGCTGATTAAAGGTTATAAACATGACGAAATGATATTTTGACCCCAGATTTGCATTTAGTATGAAAAATACTCCATATAAGGAAATTTTAAAGAAAATCTATTTTTCTGAGAAACATGCGAAAAATTGTAGGTAATAGTTCAGGGTATTTTTCACCTCAAAAAACTTTTTATTTCAAAATCGAAACTTATCATATTCAAACGCTTCTATACTTGAAATAATCATGGGAAGTATATCATAATGAACTCAGTTACCAAATGATATCCAGGAAATACAATGAAAATATATAAGATAATGATTTAAAAATATTTTAATTTAACAGCTCATTAAAGGTTATAAAGACGACGAAATGATATTTTAACCCCAGATTTGCATTCAGTATGAAGAATACTTCATATAAAGAGATTTTAAAGAAAATCTATTTTTCTGAGAAAAATGCGAAAAATTGTAGGTAATACTTCAGGGTATTTTTCAGCTCAAAAAACTTTTTATTTCAAAATCGAAACTTATCGTATTCAAACGCTTCTATACTTGAAATAATCATGGGAAATATATCATAATGATCTCAGTTACCAAATGATACCCAGGAAATACAATGCAAATATTAAGATAATGATTTAAAAATATTTTAATTTAACAGCTCATTAAAGGTTATAAAGACGACGAAATGATATTTTAACCCCAGATTTGCATTCAGTATGAAGAATACTTCATATAAGGAGATTTTAAAGAAAATCTATTTTTCTGAGAAAAATGCGAAAAATTGTAGGTAATAGTTCAGGGTATTTTTCACCTCAAAAAACTTTTTATTTCAGAATGGAAACTTATCACATTCAGACGCTTCTATACTTGAAATAATCATGGGAAATATATCATAATGACTTCAGTTACCGACTGATACCCAGGAAATACAAAGCAAATATTAAGAGAATGATTTTAAAATATCTTAATTTAACAGCTGATTAAAGGTTATAAACATGACGAAATGATATTTTGACCCCAGATTTGCATTTAGTATGAAAAATACTCCATATAAGGAGATTTTAAAGAAAATCTATTTTTCTGAGAAAAATGCGAAAAATTGTAGGTAGTAGTTCAGGGTAATTTTCACCTCAAAAAACTTTTTATTTCAAAATCGAAACTTATCATATTCAAACGCTTCTATACTTCAAATAATGATGGGAACTATATCATAATGATCTCAGTTACCGACTGATACCCAGGAAATACAATGAAAATATATAAGATAATGATTTAAAAATATTCTAATTTAACAGCTCATTAAAGGTTATAAAGACGACAAAATGATATTTTAACCCCAGATTTGCATTCAGTATGAAGAATACTTCATATAAGGAGACTTTAAAGAAAATCTATTTTTCTGAGAAAAATGCGAAAAATTATAGGTAATAGTTCAGGGTATTTTTCAGCTCAAAAACTTTTTATTTCAAAATCGAAACTTACCATATTCAAACGCTTCTATACTTGAAATAATCATGGGAAAAATATCATAACGATCTCAGTTACCGAATGATACCCAGGAAATACAATGCAAATATTAAGATAATGATTTAAAAATATTTTAATTTAACAGCTCATTAAAGGTTAAAAAGACGACGAAATGATATTTTAACACCAGATTTGTATTCAGTACGAAGAATACTCCATATAAGGAGATTTTAAAGAAAATCTATTTTTCTGAGAAAAATGCGAAAAATTGTAGGTAATAGTTCAGGTTATTTTTCAACTCAAAAAACTTTTTATTTCAAAATCGAAACTTACCATATTCAAACGCTTCTATATTTGAAATAATCATGGAAAATATATCATAATGATCTCAGTTCGCGACTGATACCCAGGAAATACAATGGATATATTAAGATAATGATATAAAAATATCTTAATTTAACAGCTCATTAAAGGTTATAAAGACGACGAAATGATATTTTAACCCCAAATTTGCATTCAGTATGAAAAATACTCCATATAAGGAGATTTTAAAGAAAATCTATTTTTCTGAGAAAATGCGAAAAATTGTAGGTAATAGTTCAGGGTATTTTTCAGCTCAAAAAACTTTTTATTTCAAAATCGAAACTTATCATATTCAAACGCTTCTATACTTGAAATAATCATGGGAAATATATCATAATGATCTCAGTTACCGAATGATATCCAGGAAATACAATGCAAATATTAAGATAATGATTTAAAAATATTTTAATTTAACAGCTCATTAAAGGTTATAAAGACGACGAAATGATATTTTAACCCCAGATTTGCATTCAGTATGAAGAATACTTCATATAAGGAGATTTTAAAGAAAATCTATTTTTCTGAGAAAAATGCGAAAAATTGTAGGTAATAGTTCAGGGTATTTTTCAGCTCAAAAAACTTTTTATTTCAAAATCGAAACTTACCATATTCAAACGCTTCTATACTTGAAATAATCATGGGAAATATATCATAACGATCTCAGTTACCGAATGATACCCAGGAAATACAATGCAAATATTAAGATAATGATTTAAAAATATTTTAATTTAACAGCTCATTGAAGGTTATAAAGACGACGAAATGATATTTTAACCCCAGATTTGTATTCAGTATGAAGAATACTCCATATAAGGAGATTTTAAAGAAAATCTATTTTTCTGAGAAAAATGCGAAAAATTGTAGGTAATAGTTCAGGGTATTTTTCAGCTCAAAAAACTTTTTATTTCAAAATCGAAACTTACCATATTCAAACGCTTCTATACTTGAAATAATCATGGGAAATATATCATAATGATCTCAGTTACCGAATGATACCCAGGAAATACAATGCAAATATTAAGATAATGATTTAAAAATATTTAATTTAACAGCTCATTAAAGGTTATAAAGACGACGAAATGATATTTTAACCCCAGATTTGCATTCAGTATGAAGAATACTTCATATAAGGAGATTTTAAAGAAAATCTATTTTTCTGAGAAAAATGCGAAAAATTGTAGGTAATAGTTCAGGGTATTTTTCAGCTCAAAAAACTTTTTATTTCAAAATCGAAACTTACCATATTCAAACGCTTCTATACTTGAAATAATCATGGGAAATATATCATAATGATCTCAGTTACCGACTGATACCCAGGAAATACAATGCAAATATTAAGATAATGATTTAAAAATATTTTAATTTAACAGCTCATTAAAGGTTATAAAGACGACGAAATGATATTTCAACCCCAAATTTGCCTTCAGTATGAAGAATACTCATATAAGGAGATTTTAAAGAAAATCTATTTTTCTGAGAAAAATGCGAAAAATTGTAGGTAATAGTTCAGGGTATTTTTCAGCTCAAAAAACTTTTTATTTCAAAATCGAAACTTACCATATTCAAACGCTTCTATACTTGAAATAATCATGGAAAATATATCATAATGATCTCAGTTACCGAATGATACCCAGGAAATACAATGCAAATATTAAGATAATGATTTAAAAATATTTTAATTTAACAGCTCATTAAAGGTTATAAAGACGACGAAATGATATTTTAACCCCAGATTTGCATTCAGTATGAAGAATACTTCATATAAGGAGATTTTAAAGAAAATCTATTTTTCTGAGAAAAATGCGAAAAATTGTAGGTAATAGTTCAGGGTATTTTTCAGCTCAAAAAACTTTTTATTTCAAAATCGAAACTTACCATATTCAAACGCTTCTATACTTGAAATAATCATGGGAAATATATCATAATGATCTCAGTTACCGACTGATACCCAGGAAATACAATGCAAATATTAAGATAATGATTTAAAAATATTTTAATTTAACAGCTCATTAAAGGTTATAAAGACGACGAAATGATATTTTAACCCCAGATTTGCATTCAGTATGAAAAATACTCCATATAAGGAGATTTTAAAGAAAATCTATTTTTCTGAGAAAAATGCGAAAAATTGTAGGTAATAGTTCAGGGTATTTTTCAGCTCAAAAAACTTTTTATTTCAAAATCGAAACTTACCATATTCAAACGCTTCTATACTTGAAATAATCATGGAAAATATATCATAATGATCTCAGTTACCGACTGATACCCAGGAAATACAATGAAAATATTAAGATAATGATTTAAAATATCTTAATTTAACAGCTCATTAAAGGTTATAAAGACGACGAAATGATATTTTAACCCCAGATTTGCATTTAGTATGAAAAATACTCCATATAAGGAGATTTTAAAGAAAATCTATTTTTCTGAGAAAAATGCGAAAAATTGTAGGTAATAGTTCAGGGTATTTTTCAGCTCAAAAAACTTTTTATTTCAAAATCGAAACTTATCATATTCAAACGCTTCTATACTTGAAATAATCATGGGAAATATATCATAATGATCTCAGTTACCGAATGATATCCAGGAAATACAATGCAAATAATCAGATAATGATTTAAAAATATTTAATTTAACAGCTCATTAAAGGTTATAAAGACGACGAAATGATATTTTAACCCCAGATTTGCATTCAGTATGAAGAATACTTCATATAAGGAGATTTTAAAGAAAATCTATTTTTCTGAGAAAAATGCGAAAAATTGTAGGTAATAGTTCAGGGTATTTTTTAGCTCAAAAAACTTTTTATTTCAAAATCGAAACTTACCATATTCAAACGCTTCTATACTTGAAATAATCATGGGAAATATATCATAACGATCTCAGTTACCGAATGATACCCAGGAAATACAATGCAAATATTAAGATAATGATTTAAAAATATTTTAATTTAACAGCTCATTGAAGGTTATAAAGACGACGAAATGATATTTTAACCCCAGATTTGTATTCAGTACGAAGAATACTCCATATAAGGAGATTTTAAAGAAAATCTATTTTTCTGAGAAAAATGCGAAAAATTGTAGGTAATAGTTCAGGGTATTTTTCAGCTCAAAAAACTTTTTATTTCAAAATCGAAACTTACCATATTCAAACGCTTCTATACTTGAAATAATCATGGAAAATATATCATAATGATCTCAGTTAGCGACTGATACCCAGGAAATACAATGCAAATATTAAGATAATGATTTAAAAATATCTTAATTTAACAGCTCATTAAAGGTTATAAAGACGACGAAATGATATTTCAACCCCAAATTTGCATTCAGTATGAAAAATACTCCATATAAGGAGATTTTAAAGAAAATCTATTTTTCTGAGAAAAATGCGAAAAATTGTAGGTAATAGTTCAGGGTATTTTTCAGCTCAAAAAAACTTTTTATTTCAAAATCGAAACTTATAATATTCAAACGCTTCTATACTTGAAATAACCATGGGAAATATATCATAATGATCTCAGTTACCGACTGATACCCAGGAAATACAATGCAAATATATAAGATAATGATTTAAATATATTCTAATTTAACAGCTCATTAAAGGTTATAAAGACGACGAAATGATATTTTAACCCCAGATTTGTATTCAGTATGAAGAATACTTCATATAAGGAGATTTTAAAGAAAATCTATTTTCTGAGAAAAATGCGAAAAATTACAGGTAATAGTTCAGGGTATTTTTCAGCTCAAAAAACTTTTTATTTCAAAATCGAAACTTACCATATTGAAACGCTTCTATACTTGAAATAACCAAGGGAAATATATCATAACGATCTCAGTTACCGAATGATACCCAGGAAATACAATGCAAATATGAAGATAATGATTTAAAAATATTTTAATTTAACAGCTCATTAAAGGTTATAAAGACGACGAAATGATATTTTAACCCCAAATTTGTATTCAGTACGAAGAATACTCCATATAAGGAGATTTTAAAGAAAATCTATTTTTCTGAGAAAAATGCGAAAAATTGTAGGTAATAGTTCAGGTTATTTTTCAGCTCAAAAAACTTTTTATTTCAAAATCGAAACTTACCATATTCAAACGCTTCTATACTTTAAATAATCATGGGAAGTATATCATAATGATCTCAGTTACCGAATGATATCCAGGAAATACAATGCAAATATATAAGATAATGATTTAAAAATATTTTAATTCAACGGCTCATTAAAGGTTATAAGGACGACGAAATTATATTTTAACCCCAGATTTGCATTCAGTATGAATAGTACTTCATATAACGAGATTTTAAAGAAAATCTATTTTTCTGAGAAAAATGCGAAAAATTATAGGTAATAGTTCAGGGTATTTTTTAGCTCAAAAAACTTTTTATATCAAAATCGAAACTTACCACATTCAAACGCTTCTATACTTGAAATAATCATGGGAAATATATCATAACGATCTCACTTACCGAATGATACCCAGGAAATACAATGCAAATATTAAGATAATGATTTAAAAATATTTTAATTTAACAGCTCATTGAAGGTTATAAAGACAACGAAATGATATCTTAACCCCAGATTTGTATTCAGTATGAAGAATACTCCATATAAGGAGATTTTAAAGAAAATCTATTTTTCTGAGAAAAATGCGAAAAATTGTAGGTAATAGTTCAGGTTATTTTTCAGCTCAAAAAACTTTTTATTTCAAAATCGAAACTTACCATATTCAAACGCTTCTATACTTGAAATAAACATGGAAAATATATCATAATGATCTCAGTTAGCGACTGATATCCAGGAAATACAATGGAAATATTAAGATAATGATTTAAAAGTATCTTAATTTAACAGCTCATTAAAGGTTATAAAGACGACGAAATGATATTTTAACCCCAGATTTGCATTCAGTATGAAAAATACTCCATATAAGGAGATTTTAAAGAAAATCTATTTTTCTGAGAAAAATGCGAAAAATTGTAGGTAATAGTTCAGGGTATTTTTCAGCTCAAAAAACTTTTTATTTCAAAATCGAAACTTATCATATTCAAACGCTTCTATACTTGAAATAATCATGGGAAATATATCATAATGATCTCAGTTACCGAATGATATCCAGGAAATACAATGCAAATATTAAGATAATGATTTAAAAATATTTTAATTTAACAGCTCATTAAAGGTTATAAAGACGACGAAATGATATTTTAACCCCAGATTTGCATTCAGTATGAAGAATACTTCATATAAGGAGATTTTAAAGAAAATCTATTTTTCTGAGAAAAATGCGAAAAATTGTAGGTAATAGTTCAGGGTATTTTTCAGCTCAAAAAACTTTTTATTTCAAAATCGAAACTTATCATATTCAAACGCTTCTATACTTGAAATAATCATGGGAAATATATCATAATGATCTCAGTTACCGAATGATACCCAGGAAATACAATGCAAATATTAAGATAATGATTTAAAAATATTTTAATTTAACAGCTCATTAAAGGTTATAAAGACGACGAAATGATATTTTAACCCCAGATTTGCATTCAGTATGAAGAATACTTCATATAAGGAGATTTTAAAGAAAATCTATTTTTCTGAGAAAAATGCGAAAAATTGTAGGTAATAGTTCAGGGTATTTTTCAGCTCAAAAAACTTTTTATTTCAAAATCGAAACTTATCATATTCAAACACTTCTATACTTGAAATAATCATGGGAAATATATCATAATGACCTCAGTTACCGACTGATACCCAGGAAATACAATGCAAATATTAAGATAATGATTTAAAAATATTTCAATTTAACAGCTCATTAAAGGTTATAAAGACGACGAAATGATATTTCAACCCCAGATTTGCATTCAGTATGAAAAATACTCCATATAAGGAGATTTTAAAGAAAATCTATTTTTCTGAGAAAAATGCGAAAAATTGTAGGTAATAGTTCAGGGTATTTTTCAGCTCAAAAAACTTTTTATTTCAAAATCGAAACTTATCATATTCAAACACTTCTATACTTGAAATAATGAAGGAAAATATATCATAATGATCTCAGTTACCGATTCATACCCAGGAAATCACATGAGTTTTCTAAAATAGTAAACATCAATTACTCATCTAACCAGCTTTTGTGTCACCCTACATATATTTCAACCCTAGATTCGAATTCGAAATGAAAAATATTACATTACATATTCTGAGGCTTTCAAACAAATTCACAACCCTAACAAACCCTCACAAAAAAAAAAATAAGTTTTGAAATTCAAATACGACATCATGAAAATCCTGAGCCAGATACCCATCTTATCGACCAACCCTTAGAGGACAACGAACACCTGGGTTGACTGTGGGCCGACTGCCGCGCAACCAGGATTCGAACCTATGCGCTCGACCCTGGGCGGCCCGTGAATGCGTCACGGTCTTGAACGCTAACCGATACACCCTGGAAACTGGATTTCATCTCTCTAATAGTCCTTCCCATAATCAAAGGGGCTGCTTATGCCTGACCTAACCCAACCAGTTCCCGTCGACGGATCAAGTTCACTCTCTCGCATACCGAGGATCTCATTTTCCAGATATGCAATGCAGCCGTCACTGTGCAACGTGTATTGGTGATCTCCTCCCATTCCCCGACTCGCCCCTCTAGAGTCCCTCCGCTGTCACGGATGTTTTGGGGTCGTAGTCCTTGACTTCTCCAAAACCATTAAGATAGGTTGTGGTGTAAGCCTGTGCTTGGTGAACTTCCTCTCTCTCTCATCACGAGAGCAGCGACTGGAATTGACATACTCCAGGAGGGGATCCGTGCCTTAAACTCTATCACACACACACACCCACTCCTACTTCAGAAGTAATGCTACTCCTTCCTTAGCTTTTCCCTCACCAACCCTGACTTTACTCCTACGACATTTCAAAAACATTCTTCCTCTTTACCCCTGAGCATTGCTTCCCTCATAGTCAGAACATCCAGGTTTCTTACCTCAAACATAATACCTATTAATCCTTTCTTCTCAGCTTGGTTACATCCACACACATTCAGACACCCCAGCATGAGCCTTCGAGGAGAGTGAGTACTCCCTGCTGGGCTCCTGCTCCTTCTTTAAGAACTTAAAAAAGGAGGGGGTTTCCAACCTCCCTTCTCCCACCCCTTTAGTCGCTTTCTAAGACACGCAGGGAATATATATATATATATATATATATATATATATATATATATATATATATATATATATATATATATATATATATATTTTCTTTTTTTTTTTTTTTATTATACTTTGTCGCTGTCTCCCGCGTTTGCGAGGTAGCGCAAGGAAACAGACGAAAGAAATGGCCCAACCCCCCCCCCCCCATACACATGTATATACATACGTCCACACACGCAAATATACATACCTACACAGCTTTCCATGGTTTACCCCAGACGCTTCACATGCCCTGATTCAATCCACTGACAGCACGTCAACCCCGGTATACCACATCGCTCCAATTCACTCTATTCCTTGCCCTCCTTTCACCCTCCTGCATGTTCAGGCCCCGATCACACAAAATCTTTTTCACTCCATCTTTCCACCTCCAATTTGGTCTCCCTCTTCTCCTCGTTCCCTCCACCTCCGACACATATTTCCTCTTGGTCAATCTTTCCTCACTCATTCTCTCCATGTGCCCAAACCACTTCAAAACACCCTCTTCTGCTCTCTCAACCACGCTCTTTTTATTTCCACACATCTCTCTTACCCTTACGTTACTCACTCGATCAAACCACCTCACACCACACATTGTCCTCAAACATCTCATTTCCAGCACATCCATCCTCCTGCGCACAACTCTATCCATAGCCCACGCCTCGCAACCATACAACATTGTTGGAACCACTATTCCTTCAAACATACCCATTTTTGCTTTCCGAGATAATGTTCTCGACTTCCACACATTCTTCAAGGCCCCCAGAATTTTCGCCCCCTCCCCCACCCTATGATCCACTTCCGCTTCCATGGTTCCATCCGCTGCCAGATCCACTCCCAGATATCTAAAACACTTCACTTCCTCCAGTTTTTCTCCATTCAAACTCACCTCCCAATTGACTTGACCCTCAACCCTACTGTACCTAATAACCTTGCTCTTATTCACATTTACTCTTAACTTTCTTCTTCCACACACTTTACCAAACTCAGTGACCAGCTTCTGCAGTTTCTCACATGAATCAGCCACCAGCGCTGTATCATCAGCGAACAACAACTGACTCACTTCCCAAGCTCTCTCATCCCCAACAGACTTCATACTTGCCCCTCTTTCCAAAACTCTTGTTGACTGGTTGGTAAGGTTATTTAATGTACGTATGACTCATGGTGAGGTGCCTGAGGATTGGAGGAATGCGTGCATAGTGCCATTGTACAAAGGCAAAGGGGATAAGAGTGAGTGCTCAAATTACAGAGGTATAAGTTTGTTGAGTATTCCTGGTAAATTATATGGGAGGGTATTGATTGAGAGGGTGAAGGCATGTACAGAGCATCAGATTGGGGAAGAGCAGTGTGGTTTCAGAAGTGGTAGAGGATGTGTGGATCAGGTGTTTGCTTTGAAGAATGTATGTGAGAAATACTTAGAAAAGCAAATGGATTTGTATGTAGCATTTATGGATCTGGAGAAGGCATATGATAGAGTTGATAGAGATGCTTTGTGGAAGGTATTAAGAATATATGGTGTGGGAGGAAAGTTGTTAGAAGCAGTGAAAAGTTTTTATCGAGGATGTAAGGCATGTGTACGTGTAGGAAGAGAGGAAAGTGATTGGTTCTCAGTGAATGTAGGTTTGCGGCAGGGGTGTGTGATGTCTCCATGGGTGTTTAATTTGTTTATGGATGGGGTTGTTAGGGAGGTAAATGCAAGAGTTTTGGAAAGAGGGGCAAGTATGAAGTCTGTTGGGGATGAGAGAGCTTGGGAAGTGAGTCAGTTGTTGTTCGCTGATGATACAGCGCTGGTGGCTGATTCATGTGAGAAACTGCAGAAGCTGGTGACTGAGTTTGGAAAAGTGTGTGGAAGAAGAAAGTTAAGAGTAAATGTGAATAAGAGCAAGGTTATTAGGTACAGTAGGGTTGAGGGTCAAGTCAATTGGGAGGTGAGTTTGAATGGAGAAAAACTGGAGGAAGTGAAGTGTTTTAGATATCTGGGAGTGGATCTGGCAGCGGATGGAACCATGGAAGCGGAAGTGGATCATAGGGTGGGGGAGGGGGCGAAAATCCTGGGGGCCTTGAAGAATGTGTGGAAGTCGAGAACATTACCTCGGAAAGCAAAAATGGGTATGTTTGAAGGAATAGTGGTTCCAACAATGTTGTATGGTTGCGAGGCGTGGGCTATGGATAGAGTTGTGCGCAGGAGGATGGATGTGCTGGAAATGAGATGTTTGAGGACAATGTGTGGTGTGAGGTGGTTTGATCGAGTGAGTAACGTAAGGGTAAGAGAGATGTGTGGAAATAAAAAGAGCGTGGTTGAGAGAGCAGAAGAGGGTGTTTTGAAGTGGTTTGGGCACATGGAGAGGATGAGTGAGGAAAGATTGACCAAGAGGATATATGTGTCGGAGGTGGAGGGAACAAGGAGAAGAGGGAGACCAAATTGGAGGTGGAAAGATGGAGTGAAAAAGATTTTGTGTGATCGGGGCCTGAACATGCAGGAGGGTGAAAGGAGGGCAAGGAATAGAGTGAATTGGAGCGATGTGGTATACCGGGGTTGACGTGCTGTCAGTGGATTGAAGCAGGGCATGTGAAGCGTCTGGGGTAAACCATGGAAAGCTGTGTAGGTATGTATATTTGCGTGTGTGGACGTATGTATATACATGTGTATGGGGGGGGGGGGCCATTTCTTTCGTCTGTTTCCTTGCGCTACCTCGCAAACGCGGGAGACAGCGACAAAGTATAATAAAAATATAAAAATATATATATATATATATATATATATATATATATATATATATATATATATATATATATATATACACACACGCTGATAACCATGACGGAAAAAAAAAAGTGATCTCATCATCAGGAGATACAAGAATTCTTGTATCTCGTCTGACGATGTGCTTACGCGGGAATACACTGAAACTCATCGTGTTTCATTTTCCCTCGTGGTTATCAGCAGATACAAGATCACGCGCATTACTATGACCTACTGCAATATATATATATATATATATATATATATATATATATATATATATATATATATATATATATATATATGTAATCTTGCATGACCTCCTCCATATTCTAACTAACTTTCACCTTCCTCGCCTCCTCCCTTAGTCAGGAGAACACATCAGGGTGCTGGAGTTCCAGTGTGATTACATGGAATCCACCAACATTGCTGTCAAGTACGTGAAAAACCTACACAAAGTAGCATTTTTCCCCTTCTAACTAAATATCTATCGTAACACTTGACCTACACAGATAGAAAAACAAAAAGTGTAACTCTGACACTGAAGTTCTCATACCCAGGAATATAAACCGATGATGTCTGTAAATAGCGGTGGTGTCGGGCAGGTGCGTGTGTGTGTGTGTGTGTGTGACTACGGCTGCCACCACATTCCTGGCTGGTACGTCGTCCAGTAGACGTGATGGTATCCTGGGGTTATGATCAACAATATCCTCGCCTGGAAATGCAGCATAACGGGCCTCGCTGGGTCAGGCGGAGAAGACCTCCGGAGCTAATGATCCCAGACCGAACACACGGGTCAAGCTTGATACCCCATGACGCATTCCCGTATCACACGCTGTAGCACAGGTGGTTGAACGGATCTGCCCAGGACTCTGGCATGTGGGCAAAGTCCTGTCTTACACGGAAGGGTGAACGCAGTGCATAAAGTCGCCTATATAGTTCACTATTAGTATACAGCCTCTGCCAAAGAGGGGTAACCACTCCAATAGAACTGTCCTGTTTCTATGGCATCTTCTGTCCCCATAGTCTTTGAACTTCTCCTCAACTGCAGTCTTCTTAGGCAATGCTGAATCTCATAGACTCAACTGCAGTCTTCTTAGGCAATGCTGAATCTCATAGACTTCTCTCTGGTCATCGGTATGGTTTTCGCCAAGAAAGACTCACTTGTGATAACCTTTTTCCCTATCACTGAAATTATTGGTCACCTTCTCTGAGAGATCCTGGTAGAATCCTCTGTTGCAGCCAGAATGTGACATCGACGTCTGATCTTCAAGGTCCCCCTTCCTTTGGCTTCCCTTCTTCGAGGTCTTTTCTCGCATCTAACTTCCTCTCTCCTGTCGGACTATTTCTGTGACTTGACGGATCAGCGTCTCCCTCTGTCCCCATTAGAAGCGGCGTCCCTCAGGGTTTAATCTCGTCTCCTACGTGCTTTCTCCCTTCTGTAAACGATTCACTTGTTTCTACAGATAACCAGATTCGCTCATACGCTGATGACAACACTACATTCCTCCACTTGTCTTTTCCATATGTTCTCGATCTTCCTTTTATTCTATTAACGTTCTCGTCACATCTACGTTTATAGATTCAATCTAGACAGGATTTCCCACTGGGACAAACGCAACTAAACCTTCTACATAACACAACAGATAGGCCGGTTTATTAAAGGAACTGGCAACCCTGTTCACATGCAAATTCTTCTCTTTTGAGCACTTGCCCCGACTGCGATACATCGCGCTGTTTCTTCCTCGTTTGCTGCACTATTCTCACATCCGAGGAAGCTTTAACTCTTAAGTAGATAACTGAAGAGTTGATTCCACGGCAATGCGACTCTTCCAGTCCGACCTTAAAACCTTCATCCACTTGCTTTAAGCTGCAGGGTTGATTATCTTTCCATCTAATATAGATACTCCTATTTCTCTGGCGTCCTCTCTCCCGGGAACTAACTGCAAGAGTGCCCATTCCATAACTAGTCCATGTGAAACTCGATAAATCACTGCGTCCAACTATCACTGGCATTTCACAGGTGGGCTGGTTTGATATGTGTATCCTTCTTTACACCTCAAAACTTTGGAACTCTCTACCTTCCCATGCCTTCCCTTCCTTTCTTTTTTCTTTTTAACAGTACAGGCTCCAAGCAAGGGCAAAAGTCCACATCAAAGCCGGGCCTTAATTCAAATGTGGAGAAGTTAATGAGAGGGAAAAAATGGACGTAGGAAAGTATTTACGAATTTTGGAGAAAGTGAAAAACCTGCCTTTTAAAAAAAAAATGCCAGGTCAAGGCAATTACGAAAAACATGATAGGGCAGAGAGTTCCAAACCTTCGAGGAGAAGGGAAAGAAACAGTTATCAAAATGGCCCATCCTTGAGTTGCCATCGGCCACACAATAATCATGTGACGCAGCAGCTTGCCGAGTATTGCGTGATCTAGCTAGTGGTGGGGGGCACACAAGCAGCCAGCTCTCGGAAGCAAAAACCAAAGTAGTACCTATGGAAGAGGGGAAGTGTACCAGCACTGCGGCGTAGAGGAAGTAGGTCAAGTTCTGATATCAGCCTGGGGGAGTTTATAAGATGGACTTCTTTCAACTCTTGTGAAATAAGGCTGCTGAGCTGGAACCACCCCAGATGTGAACGTTCGGAGTAAGTGTTCAGAAAAGAGGAAATTTCGACGTATAAACAGAAATCCCAGTTTCTAAGAGGCAGGCTTGGCTATTTCCATGGTTTCAATACTTACATAATTATATATATATATATCTTTTTTTTCTTTCAAACTATTCGCCGTTTCCCGCGTTAGCGAGGTAGTGTTATGAACAGAGGACTGGGCTTTTGAGGGAATATACTCACCTGGCCCCCTTCTCTGTTCCTTCTTTTGGAAAAAAAAGAAAAAAAAACGAGAGGGGAGGATTTCCAGCCCCCCGCTCCCTCCCCTTTTAGTCGCCTTCTCCGACACGCAGGGAATACGTGGGAAGAATTCTTTCTCCCCTATCCCCAGGGATAATATATATATATATATATATATATATATATATATATATATATATATATATATATATATATATATATATATATATATATTCATACATATTCGCCATTTCTCACGATAGCGAGGTAGCGTCAAAAACAGAGGACTGAGCCTTAGAGGGAATATCCTCACTTGGGCCCCTGAGAGAGAGAGAGAGAGAGAGAGAGAGAGAGAGAGAGAGAGAGAGAGAGAGAGAGAGAGAGAGAGAGAGAGAGAGAGAGAGAGACACCCATGATTTGCAGAGCAAGGCAAGTTGTGAATATCTGTGAGAAGACGAAAGACGGTGATGCAAGGGCAAAAGATGCCTCGTGTAACATTAGAAAACCAGCCGTACAGACAGGACTCCCAGCCACACCACACCATGTTACCTCTGGGCTACAGAAACAAACGTATCTACGAAGGGAGGAAAAATATCTTTATTGCACACACACACACAACAACAACAACAAAAACATATATATATATATATATATATATATATATATATATATATATATATATATATATATATATATATAGGCACAAACTGCATGGTGGTCTACTACAGTACAAATAACAGCAAAGGCACATTACAGGATAACACAATAGTACATTACGATTACAAAAACTACATGGGTGTGTGGGGGTGGTGCATGGTACTACAGAACGAAAACACTACATATATTTCTACCAGCACAAGGCATAGGTTTACAGAGAGTCTGGCATTACCTAAGACCTTAGGAATGTATGTTTTCTTATCTCTTTGTAATGATGTCCTTTCCTTCCTCTTTTTCTTAGTTTTTTTTTTTTCTTCTTTTTGTTCGCCCCCAAAATCATCATTTGAGCAGCACCTCGCTACATCACTACACTCGCTTTACATACGTTATCTACATCATACATGAACAATAGTCCTACGAGTGACACATGTGTGCCGCCCCCCTCCGCTACTGAAGCCAGCCCTACCCTAGCTATATAACGGGAGGGCTTCTGAGGGGAGGGGACGGACGAGTCACTCAAGAGTAAAACAAAATAACATCGTGGGTTACAGTATCACAGGGAACGCTTCTGTGTGTGTGTGTGTGTGTGTGTGTGTGTGTGTGTGTGTGTAAGGGGGGTGGGGGGTGCGTCGTCAGCCGGCACGGACCCTGGGCCGAGTGCCTGCATTCGCGACACAATCATGTCAACATTTAAGACCTCAATAAATAAACTGATATAAATACGGCCTACGACAAGGGGCCTCCTAAATAAATATCAACAACATAACATCATGTATAACAAGTTGCAAACAAACACAGCGCTATAGCAAAAATGAGTTTACCGCGAGTCTACTATCACTCAGGAGAAGTAGTAACTTAACAGAGAAGGTTTACGCGTAGACTACAATACTTTACGCACAGACTCCACTTCCCACACACACACAGACTGCTAACAACACTACACCTCAACAACAGGGGAGGGAGGATTCCAAGGGTAAACTCAAGGAATCCCACGTAGGTGCTTTATGATGATGCTATCACACAAATGGTATCCACGTACATTACACTATGATATGTTAAAGGGCATTTTGGTTAAAGAGATTCGATTCCTTATGTGAGTAATAGGTATCTCTCTTCTCTTTTTTTTTTTTTTTTAAGTCTCCTTCATAAGTAAGTGGTGGAGTTGGGTGGGTATCATGCCGTTTTTCGATCGCTATACGTTAAGGAAACTCTCTCTTTCCCTCATTTCTGTGAATTGGAAAGCTTTGTTTCTCTGTCCTCACACACTCGAGATCTTATGACTGTCCTCCAGCAAGTAACCTCGTCATGAAGCATCAGGCCTTCTATAATCTGTCCTACAGGCGGCCATCCATGGCCTTATAGTGGGGTCGTGGGGACAGATGCATGAGGTGGGTCACCCCCAACACCCATGGTATACCCCGGGCGACCCTACTCCAATAACACCCAATACATTCTACAATGAACAATTACCATGAGTACGGTCCTTCAACTCAGCTATGGATCCACTGCAAGTCCTGCAGCTTATTTAAAGAACATTCGCACGAAAATCCAACGACCAGATTTCGTATATTACTCACAGCTACGTGTGTAAAGTCCCACAACTCGCCAGTGTATGGGGACTGGCATCGGAGCTTTAAGACTGCATGGAAAGTCTGACAGCTTGGCTAAGGAGAGTCAGACTTCTGTATGTCTCTTTCTCCCCCCAGAGCGTTAAGTACCCGAGGGAATCATGATGAGAGTCACAGGGACTATGCGAGCCACAGGCATTAGTCGATAAAGTGGGCGACCTCGGGGCTTTAGGCACTCCCCAGTGGCAATCTCTGAATACGACGGTGAGGTCCTTTGAGCACAACGACCCTTGGCTGTGCTGTTGTGCCCAGGGATCGCACCGCCGTGGTCAAGGGCCGTTCTGTCGCGCTCACAGACCGCTGGACCGCTGAGCTCAGGGAAGAGACCTTCTGGTCGTGGTTAATAAAGACCGAACCTTCGTCGTGTTAGTCGTAAGGACACGTAGGGTATTACGCTCATGATTTTAGTGTTAACGTCGGCTTCCACCCAGACAGCAGAGAAGGCAGAGAGTTCGTTTAGTTTTCGTATGCTTGGTAATTACGAGCGGGAAAGTACAAATGAAAAATATAACTGTTAAAAAGTAATGTAAATGGAGCCTCTGGCGAATGACTGATCTATGAGTACTATACCTTGCATCGCGAAATGAGCTGGGTGTCCAGGATATTATGGAATAGGTTCGCGTCTGGATTTTCCAGACTATATGGGGTGGGTTTTACGTCTAGAGCTTCCAGGTTCTGGAGTGGGTGCCCCTTCATAATTTCCAGGCTAAGGAATGGGTGGCTCTTCTAAAATTCCCTGCCTATGGAATGGGTTATATCGGCCAGACAGAACTTCCAGACTATGGAATGGGTAAATCGGCCAGACAGAACTTTCAGACTATGGAATGGGTACCTGTCTTCCAGACCTTCCAGAGTAAGGGACGAAGTTAAAGCTGGCGGTCAGTTGTTCCTCCGTTGACCAACTGATATATCAAAAAAAAGGGACGTGTTTTTGTGTCGGACAACAGTTACCCTACTGGTCCACAATCTCAGAGAACATTGCACTTTAATGTCAATACGTCCAAGTGGGTGTTTTTTTTTCTCTCTCTGTCTATAATCACATGGAGTTTTCAATCGTATTCTCATGTCTTATTGAAATGGTATGCTTGAGGTGACAGTCTTTGACATACAGGACTGGGAACTGAAAGTGGCCAGCGAGGCTGCGACCGCGAATATCATTCACACCAGTTGTGCCACAGATGCCATCGCCACATGAGTATATTTTCTTTCAGGAATATTACCAGATAGTCGAGAGATATTCGAAGAGAAATATGCCTCCTCTTTTCTCGTCCTCATTACGGTATCTCTGCATCTCTTATTAGCATAGACAATGTGTTTACCCTTAATATCTTGGTTTCTCTGTCCTTTGAGGAAAGATCCACAGGTTTAAAGGGCCAATCAGGGACGTTGCGACTGGTTGAATGATGATGACCAGCTGGCCATTATAAAGTACTAGGATTACCATACTACCATAACACATCAATCATACCCGGGAATCATACCAAGGAACTTCATGCACCATAAACGTAGCATCGTACACTGACTCCTCCTCTTCCTCCTCCTCCTCCTCCTACTCTACAATAGAAAGCATTAATCAAAATGCAAAACTCTTCGCCGCAAAAGTGGGGAAGAAGAAGAAAATGAGAGAATCATATCAGCTGTAACTCTGCGAAGTGACAATCATTCTGCACACCGTTTATCAGCTTCGTACCCACGAAGATCTCACACACACACACACACACACACACACACACACACACACACACACACACTATGGACCCGCCACAGAGGTGGTCCTTCGACGATTGCTTCGCGACGTCCACATTCAGGGGAGGAAGAATGAAGCAGGCTCTCTCTACACAGCGTGGGATAATCAATGGTCCTCATTCCCTCGTTCGTCCGAGGAGGCTGGCTCCACAAACCACCGCGAGAGGGAGAGGGACGGAAGGAAGGAAGGGAATGGAAGGGAACAGTCTATCTTCGGAACATGTAGAGTTTGGCTTGCGGCACGGGCTGGCCGCACTTGCCGTGGTAGATGCGGGTGACGAGGCTGCGGCCCAGGCTGCGGGAGCGGCAGTTCTCCATCTGGAGGAAGCAGTCGTTGCTGTAGGTCTTGCCGTCCGTGCCGCACACGGGGTCGAACATCGGCGGGCAGATTCTCCGGCAGGTGAAGAAGTTGAAGCCTGAGAGACACTGGTCCATGGGCACTTCGTAAACATGTCTCCTGCAGAAGAGACAGGGGTAGGGGGTTGTCAGGTGAGGTGGGTCTTAGGAACAACACCTTCCCACTTTCAGGATTCCTTAAACCTAGGACAAGGTGGTGGTGAAGGATACTTGCTTGTACCTTGGGATGTTGCATGCAGTCCTCTCCTGCAGGAGGTTGTAGGGTTCCTCTGTCTCCAGCAAAGCAGACAGGTTTGGCCTAATGCTTAAGTGATGGAAATGTTAAGTCTGGAAGCGACTGCAACACAAGTGAAGGTGGACTAGCACAGCAAATAGTACAGATGTGGGACTCGAGGATCGTATATGGTATAACGCACCTAATGCTGCTGGAGCTGGAAGCATAAGGCTTCGTAAAAAAGAAAGAAGATCTCAACCTTAGTCTGCCAGTACGGGTAGATGACCGTAAGGAAGGAAAGAGGAGACAAAGGAGGAGGAGGAGGAGGAGGAGATGACAGACCCATTTAGACAGTACACAATGGTGTTGATATCATCTAATCCTACATATAAGTCTATTGATTTATGAGCAATATACAGTGACAACCATAGTAAAACATGCACGCCTCAATGATGGCAAAGTACTGACAACACGTTACAAGGAAACAGACTGGGGGGATCTGGGATTCTTATGGTGACCAAGGAGACAAGGAGACAAGATTCTACTAGTACATGTGCAGGAAAATTTCTATACCACCATGTCAGTGTGCACATTAGGATGAGAGGGACTCACACACCATCATTCCTGGACCAATACTTCCACACACACACACTAGCATGGATGTTGCGGCCACCACACATACACGATGCACAAACTGTAAAAAAAAAATATATGGTCATGAAAGGCACATACTTGATTATATGGTAAAACCAGGAAGTTGTAAACGAGCGGAGATAAAGACACGACCTGAAGAGGAGGTGCTATTGCGGAAATTAAACAAGAACTCAACAATCGCTACGGCAACTTTAATTTGGAGGGGGGAGACACGGAGTCCGGTAGCCAGGAGCCAAAGCACTGTGGTGAAGATGATGCAACATCTGCAAATGAAAGAGGCAGCAACATGGGTAGGCACGTCTAGCCTCAATACAGAGAGAGAGAGAGAGAGAGAGAGAGAGAGAGAGAGAGAGAGAGAGAGAGAGAGAGAGAGAGAGAGAGAGAGAGAGAGAGGAGATATGAACATCCTAGGTTAAGGCAGGAGAGTCATAAAGAGGAACTTTTCGCTCTACAGGGGTCCGTGAATTCTCTATTTCTGATTATGGAGGAAACCCGTAGCTACATGAGCACTGCAGAAGGGGTCCTAGCATATATATATATATATATATATATATATATATATATATATATATATATATATATATATATATATATATATCATAAGTAACACTAAATTATTATCATTACAGTAACTCAGGACAGGTTCACAGATACGCTCACAGCACATATAGACAGGACCGGAATAATGTTCACAGCACACACTACACCTACGTACATACGAGGATGCGCCAGCACTAGTCTGGTCGTCCCACTGGAGAAGAACTTCGATAAGTGCCACAGAGGGAGCGCAACGACGATCGTATATGAAACAGAGAAAGTGAGTTACTGGTGGAGGAGAGTGGCGTTCGTCTGTCCACGACAGATGAGAGGTGGGAAGGAAGGGGGGAAAAAAAAAGAAGTAATTTTCTTCTAAGTTTCTCACCCGATCAGGAAACATGGATAACGTCCAGTACTTCGAAATTAGCGAGAGGAGATCAACGAAGTATGGAACAAATTAAAAAAAAAATCTTAAGCTTTCCTTCTACAGTAACCGCGGGAAGATAACAAGTTGAATAAGGAAATTATGACAGCAGACGGTAATAAAAAAAAAAACGTAAGGAGAAATTGCATGACAGAAAGGAAGGTCTAAGAGATGGGGGGGCCCCCCAACGAGCGTAGGCCTCCCCCTCCGTATTGTCCAAATCTCCTCTCTCTCTCATACCCACTCACCCGCAGTTCTTGGCCTTCATTTCGCAGACGTTGTGGTACATCTTGTTGTCGGAGGCGCAGACGGCGACGTGGTCATCCTCGCAGCGAGTGAAGCAGTGCTTTGTGGCCTCGCAGTGGTGGAGCGCCACCGGCACGACCCTGTGGCGAGGGAGGGAAGGTGTCGTCAGCCTCTGTCATAGCGCTAGCCAGCGGGGGAAAGGAAGGGAAGGGAAGGGAGGGGAGGGGAGGGGAAGGCTGGTCCTGGGGGAGGGAGGGAGGGAGGAAGGGGATGAAGCTACTGCACCTAGCCTCGCCCCTGTGAAACACCCGTCACCTGTGATCCCTCGTTTTCGAGTTGCAGTTCGACACCACACCCGAGTCAAGCCCGTCCAAGCTCATACAGCCCGCTGCAAGAACAACCCCACCATCCCAGCCACTGACTCTGTAACACCCCACTTCTTTGGCCGGACTCGAACCCTAGCTCTGATAAGTTCAGGGGCCGAGTCACAACCGGCCATCTTCACTATGTCCTCATCTTTGTCAAACTACATCTTCACAGCACACTCATCTTTACTAGCTTACATCTTCACTTCACTGACATTATAATTATAATCATACTTATCACAATTATCATTATCATCATTATCATTATTACTATTATCATCATCATCATCATCACTATTATCATTATCATCACTATTAATATCATTACTATTATCATCATCATTATCTCCCAGGATATTCATATGACCCCATCGGCCACTTACTTCTGTCCGTAGGTTCTCCTCTTCATGTCGCAGTAGGATTTGTAGGCGTTGCCATCGGAGCCACACATTGGGTACTTGCTCTCCTCCTCCTCCTTGGAACACTCCTTGGGGAGCTCCTCCGTCTGGCTGTGGTTGAAGCACCGGCCGTGGTGGGCCAAGTCCACACCCTTCCTGTGGTGAGATGGATGGGGAGAGATACAGTGGTCATCCGTGTCTCGATGAAGATGCGATGGGAGGATGCATCTCCTTCCCTCCCTCTCTACTGGATTTCTCGCCCTGACTTGTCCTTCTCGTCGGTTCTGGACCGTCACTTTAAGACTGGCTCCATCACCTGTGCAGTTTCGCTCCTAATGGGTCCATCACGTGCCATGCTTAAGTGTTACCGGACTGCAGTCGAGAGGTCACCTTCGACGAGTCTGTTCATCATCGTCTGCTGACGGAAAGGAGTAACGCTGTCGTCTAAGGGGCCCTCTCGCTTCAGAGGAGCACACCTTACCCCTGCTCCAACGTGGAGCGCAGCCTCGAAGTTGCTAGTTTCTCCTATACTACTCCTAGTTCCTCACTGCGGCGCCTCATATATCTTCCCCTGAGGTACATCATTCTTATCCTCATAATGGGTCTCTTACTCACAGTAATGCCTTATATCATTTCCTACATTCTTAATAATCCTTAATATTACGTTGCTTTATGTAAAATAGCCTTTCATACTGTTCCTCACACTGGTCTCTTCTACACTTACATCCTCATATCGAATTTCGCATTCATCCTGCTTGCTTTCCTCATACTAATTAATGCCTCAGTAATCCTAACCGATTCTCATTCCCTCCTTCATTCTTCACTGCACAAGCCCCCGTCTCTAGCGCACACCTCAGCACCATACTCGCAGGTACGCGCGCCATCATGCTGGAGGGGGTTGGTAAAGCGGGAGGGAGGGAGGGACTCACAAGCAAGTGGCGTAGTGGAGGAGGCAGAAGTTAGCGTAGGTGGAGCCGTCGGTGCCGCAGACGGGGTCGTTGACGTTGGGGGGACACCGCATCTTGGCGCAGGAGAGGCTCTTCTTGCGGCACTTCTCGAGGCTGACCTTGTACACGGCCCCGGCCCCGCGTGATCTGTGGAGAGGAGAGTGTATTAGGAAGTTGTCATCCCATCCCTGCTCAGTCTGGAGAGTGTGTCCACAGTACGTGGTGGTGGTGCTGCTGTCGGGGTGTTAGTTAAGGGGTGTCCAATAATGACTTCCAAAACAAGTCAAGACTTTGAGCTTTCTGGGTCGAGTGGATGTACTCAGAAAGTTTGAGCTATCTGTTTTGGAATGTATACTCATAATAAAGAGCGAGTTCTCTGTTTTAAATGTATACTCATAGTACTTGTAATGAAGTTTATGTCTTGGATGTACACTCACAAAGTTTGAGCTATCTGTTTGGAATGTATACTCTTAATACTCATAAAGTATGAGCTATCTGTTTTGAATAAATACTCATACGGATTCTGGTCTTAAGTGTCCCTCATTAATGTGAGGACGTATTCTTGGATTATACATGAGGAGAAAAACTCATAGAGCAATCATGGGTCTGGAAGCTCTCTTTTCCTCTTACGCGTTATGAGACGAGAGAGAAAAAAAGTGAACCTTGAGATGAAGATGTTTTTTTGACTATCGACTACCACACTTTGGATTGGAACCACTTCTTTATACAGCAAGTAGCTCAAATTGTCTCCCGTCGATCCCAAGTAACAGGCGGACATGCTTAGGGAGAGGAATGTCCCCCAGGGATTATGTGAATCCCTTCCCGACCCTCTCGAATTTGAAAGCCACAATCCAGTGCATTATTGCAAGCGCGTCTGCCAGACACCGGTGCGACGCGCTCACGCATCGCCTTCAAGAACGACGAAAAAACGAATGCTCTCAACATTCACTCCAACGAAGCAATTTAAGATTCGTAGTGTTTTCCACGAACGAAAAAAAGATTTAAAAAAAAAAAACATTCTTCAAGGGGAGCTTCACTCTTCTTTCACATCCCATAGCTCGAAAATTAAGAACTTCTAAACCCATGATCATATATTATATATATATATATATATATATATATATATATATATATATATATATATATATATATATATCGCTACCTCGCAAACGCGGGAGACAGCGACAAAGTATAAAAAAAAAAAAAAAAAAATATATATATATATATATATATATATGTATATATCTTTCATTCATATTCGCCATTTCCCGCGTTAGCGAGGTAGCGTGAAGGACAGAGGACAGATCGTCAGAGGGAATATCCTCACTTGGTCCTTTTTCTATTGACCCCGAGAATACATCCTGATATTTTTGAAAGAGGCTCACGAACAACTCTGCATGACAATGATAATAATGACCACCAGGCATCACTGAGGGCTCCAGCCTTGACCAATACGTCAATCCACTGCCATGTGGACGCAATTCACACCAGGATGACTGAGGAGGTAGAGAGGAGAGGAGGAGAAAGAAAGCCAAGAGGCTGAGGAGGCAGAGATGGGCAAAGAAAGCCAAGACTTTATAAGACGGAACAACATGGCCAAGTCACATGGGGGAGAGCAGGACACGAGCCGGGTGTGGAGGACTCACCCACAAGTGAGGCGTCGCATGTCACAATCGTTGTCGTACAGGTTGCCATCGGAGCCGCAGACGGGGTTCGGCTTCTCCCCAACGCAGGTCACCGGGCAGCCTCCCGTGGTCCTCTCCTGGGCACGGCACTCGCCCATCGGCAGCTGGTAGATGTGTCGCCTGCCGGACATAAAAGACACAAATGCGCCGGGTTAGGGGATCTGTGAGACACCCCTTCTGCTGTGGTTACTGTCATCACTACATGGTCTACTGGTCCGGTGAACGATAGATGGCACTGCTCCTAGATGAAGTTGCTGAAAATCACTAGTGATCACCACAGGATCAGTGACAATGAGAATGAACTGGATTCTTTAAGGAAGGGGGGAAGAAAATGACATGGTTAGAATATTCTGGCTGAATGCTCTCGTCTCGAGCGACCTGACTCGAACACTCTGAGCAAATTGCAAGATGTATTCCTCTTCCTCTGGCCCTGTACACAAGTATGGTGTCATGATGAAGGAGGACATGTCATGAGCGACGAGTGATCATCCAATAATGAATGGGTGCGAGACTAAATCTACTTCCTCACTAGCCACTTGCTCTCTGCCTGATTATATTTCCCTGTTTCTCCCTTACCTGGCTGTCTGTGTGTCTGTCTCTCTTACGCTCCCAATTTCCCTCTTCATCTCTCTCTGAAATCTACCTATCTTTCTGCAAGTCTCTTTCCCTCTCCCCCCTCTCTCTCTCCTATATATATATATATATATATATATATATATATATATATATATATATATATATATATATATATATATATTTATATATATAAAATCAGCCCGTCCCCGACCCTACCAGCCAACTCACCCGCAGTTCCGTATCTTCATCTGACACTTGTTGTTGTAGATGCGGCCGTCGGAGGCGCACACGGCCTTGAAGGAGTAGAAGCACACGTCCTGGCAGTGCTTGGTGGTCTGGCAGTGCTTGTACGAGATCTTCACCACCTTCTGCCTGCAGGAGGAACGCGGATAATGATAATATTGACGTACTGGTGGGAAATGTTGGTGTATATCTATCTATCTATCTATCTATCTATCTATCTATCTATATATATATATATATATATATATATATATATATATATATATATATATATATATATATATATATATATTATCCCTGGGGATAGGGGAGAAAGAATACTTCCCACGTATTCCCTGCGTGTCGTAGAAGGCGACTAAAAGGGGAGGGAGCGGGTGGCTGGAAATCCTCCCCTCTCGTTTTTTTTTTTTTTTTTTTTTTTTTTTTTTTTTCCAAAAGAAGGAACAGAGAAGGGGGCCAGGTGAGGATATTCCCTCTAAGGCCCAGTCCTCTGTTCTTAACGCTACCTCGCTAATGCGGGAAATGGCGAATGGTATGAAAAAAAAAAAATATATATATATATATATTCACATCTGCGTCATCGATGCAACGTCAAGAACAGAGGACTGAGCCTTAAAGGGAATAGCCTCACTTGTCCCCCTTCTCTGTTCCTTCTTTTGGAAAATCAAAAATGGGAGGGGAGGATTTCTAGCCCCCCTCCCTCCCCTTTCAGTCGCCTTCTACGACACGCTGGGAATTCGTGGAAAAGGCAAGTCATCTACCATCTCAAGAATTCTCGGTTTTTTTCTTCTTTCTTCTTTCTTATCTTCTTTACATCTAGCCGTTTCCGACGCTTCAATCAAGGATAAGGACTCTTAGTTCGTGATGGGAACCTTGGTCATGAGAAGCCCAAGTCACACGCAAGAGTGGACGGGTGTGGGAGGTTCTGTGGTGAGGGAAGGAGAGATGGGTTCTGAGTCACTGTATCCCTAACCACCCCCATCACCACCACTCTCGCTCTCACGACTCGCTCAGCCAAGGACATGGCCGTGTACGCCTACGACATGATTGTAAACTAATAAAAATTGCAACAGGACGTGACCAATCAAGTATCGAAAGCCCTAGTAAAAACCTTCAATTTCTTCTTCTCCAACCCTGGAGCGGAGCGTACCTTGTGGTACGATGGCGTCTCTCCTTGTACCCGACACCCCAACATATGGCCAGGCTACTCAACCCACTGATCGGCAGCCTCCGGGGAGTTCGTACGACCACTTTTCCCCTCCTTCGAGAACGACCACCATCACACACACATCCAACGCGTAACGTCGCCGTTAATCCCACAATTCTTTATGATGAGGTCAGGCGTGCTAATCATGAGGGGAAAATAATCTCGGTAAATGTATGTCATCACGAGAGATGCCGAAGTAAAAAAAAAAAAAAAAGAGAGAAAAAAAAATCAGGTGACAACAAGGAAAATTGCCGGTTCGGACGCGCGGGAAGGTTGGCTCGCTTGCCAGATGAAGGACGCTGGCAGATAACTTCCCACGGTGTGGCCAGGGAGCTGGTGGTAACAGAGTGGTTTTTCGCTTCCCTCACGTCCCTGATATATGAAGTGTCATCACTGATCCAGATCGCCATTAATATCACTGACTTACGGGTATCCATCAACACCGGCCGGAGAATAACTGGACCAGGTTCAAAGCCAGAGGTACGATGAACTTTAAATGCCACAGATACGGTAATGATCGGCATTTTACCCCTCCGCTTCTACTACAGTTTGTGTAGATATATCTAATACATCTAACGAGACAGATCTATGAGAGTATAATCACAGTTCTCTAACATGAAATCTGAATCCATTTCTGTTAATTCTGATAATGTCGCATCGTAGCTTATACAAAAACCTAAATCCATTTTGGCTGTTGCCAACCACCAATTATTTCCCCCCCCCTTTACACCGTCGGTTGCCAGATATAGAAATGACCTAACTTACCACACGTCGAGGAAGCATAAGCTAAGCCAAAGTGAAAAGAAATGCAATCAAATTTGAATTCGAAATCTGTCGCCATCACTTGGGTAAATTATTTTTTTCTCTAAAAGCCTGCGTGGTCAACAGTCACTACCTAACTTTACTAGCGTTCAAAGGGCGTACATGATCGTACCCGGGCAGTTGTTATTGTACAGATGCGTCAACCTGTTCAAGGAATGATGGTACACTATTGTACAGTGGCTTTTCCTTACCCACCACCTGAGCATAACAGACTTCAAAAAAAAAAAAAAATAATTTGCTACTTCGAGGTGTTACGTCACCAATCCCGTATCTGCTCGGTCGAGTTATCGTACTTGGAGGAGATGTTATCGTGCAGCAGTTATCGTCTTCAGAGTTGAGTGGTGTGTGAAGTCATCGTAGTCTCGAATTCTAGACAAGAAAATAATAAACTCAAGGATTAAAGTCATCATAAATTCCGGGTAAATGGCATCGTCCTCGGGGGGTCAAGTCATCGCTCGAGACGTTTGGGTAAAAGTCATCCGTCACCCCCTGGAGGAGGATTAAGTCATCGCACTGACTGGTGGGTGGGTGGTGGAGGAGGTCATCGTCCTGGAGTCGTGAGTGAGCGTTGGCCAAGTTCCCAGGGCACGTCCTCGCCCCGGCGGCGCCCGTGTCTCCTCCTGCCTTCGCCATCCATCTTCCTCACTGTCCATTCCCCCCATCACCGTCTGTCTGTCCCTTCCGTCGCCGTCTCTCTCCTGCCCACTTCCGTCTCCATCTTCCCCTTTCCAGCACCGTCTGCCCCTTTCATCACCGTCTACCCCTTCCACCACCGTCTACCCCTTCCACCACCGTCTACCCCTTCCACCACCATCTATCCCTTCCACTACCGTCAACCCCTTCCACCACCGTCTACCCAGCTCTTCTGATAATCTTTCCTTCGAAGCTCCGACTCTTACACTCGTCCCTGCGTTCTTTCCCTCCTGTTTTCATCTGTTCCTTTATCACCTCATCACTCGCTCCTCTCATCCGTCTCCCGGGGTCAACATCCCTCCCTCTACAGTCTCAGGAACCCCCCGTCTTTCGTTCTCCTTCCCTCCCTCCCTCTTATCGCTCTGTATACCCTCACGTTCTGATGGTCTTTCCCAGCCTCCGTGAGCGGCCTTCCCCCGCGCGCCGTCCACCACCAGCCTCCCCCGCCGCCAAGTCTCGTGATGCGGAGGTTAATGGCTCTCGCCGGGGTTGGTTCACCTCGTCGCCACTAGTGTCGCTCTGGTCTGCCCTCCAGCTCTGCTCTGGCTCACAGACACCGCCATGGTTAGAAAGAAGTAAAAAGAAAATTGCTGTATTATTCTTTAGGATCAGTTTGTTGATCTGTTGCGTATGCAGAGAAATCTATCTATCTATCTATCTCTCTATCTATATATCTATCTATCTCTCTATCTACCTATATATATATATATATATATATATATATATATATATATATATATATATACATATATATATATATATATATATATATATATATATATATATATATATATATATATATATATATATATTATATATATAAAGTGGTGCTCGGAGCGCGATAGAGTGAATTGGACAGAGGTGGTATATTGGGAGCGACGTGCTGTCAGTGGGCTGATCCAGGGCATATCACTTGGTCAGGAGAAACCATGAAGATGTCTATAGGGCCTGGTTGTGGAGAGAAGGCTTTGGTTTCAGCTGAGAGAGTGGATGGGAGGAAATGATACCATCTCTTCGTGTGTTCCTAGCGCTACCTCTCGTTAGTGTGTACCTAGCGCTACCTCTCTAACGCGAGAAGCAGCGAACGAGTGCGATATACACATATCACATTAACGTGGAGACTGGTTCCACTGGTGGACTAATGGAATTACCAAGCCAAAAAATCTGTAAGGAATAACATGTTAAAATCAAAACACTCACCAATGTCTGGCTAAACATTCACCACAAAGTTTTTAAATGAAAAAAAAAAAAAAAAAGAATAAGGACAAGAGCAAAACTTAAAGTCGAGAAAAGTCTCAGCAGACGCGTCCACCAGGACCGACCCACCTGACGTCCACCAGGACTGACCCACCTGACGTCCACCAGGACCGACCCACCTGACGTCCACCAGGACCAACCCACCTGACGTCCACCAGGACCGACCCATCTGACGTCCACCAGGACCGACCCACCTGACGTCCACCAGGACCGACCCACCTGACGTCCACCAGGACCGTCCCACCTGACGTCCACCAGGACCGACCCACCTGACGTCCACCAGGACCGACCCACCTGACGTCCACCAGGACCGACCCATCTGACGTCCACCAGGACCGACCCACCTGACGTCCACCAGGACCAACCCACCTGACGTCCACCAGGACCGACCCATCTGACGTCCACCAGGACCGACCCACCTGACGTCCACCAGGACCGACCCACCTGACGTCCACCAGGACCGTCCCACCTGACGTCCACCAGGACCGACCCACCTGACGTCCACCAGGACCAACCCACCTGACGTCCACCAGGACCGACCCATCTGACGTCCACCAGGACCGTCCCACCTGACGTCCACCAGGACCGACCCACCTGACGTCCACCAGGACCGACCCACCTGACGTCCACCAGGACCGACCCACCTGCATGTCCTGTACTTCAAGTCACAGGTGGAGTTGTACACGTTGCCGTCGGAGCCGCAGATGGGGCCGTCCATAGCCTGGCCAGAGCAGTCGGAGGGGCAGTCCTCAGCCGTGGCGTTGGCCTCGTTCAGGCACACCCCGTAGTGGGCGAACGTCACCCCAGACCTGCCGGCAACACAAAACCCGCGGGGGGTTGGTTAAATGTGCAGTGAGGAAGATACGTGGGGAGAGGAAAGGAGAGACTTGATACTGAGGTGAAAGCCACCATACCTGCTGGAGTGCTAGCCCGACTCCAACAGGCTGGTAGATAAACAAGGTAGAGACACATTCAGACTTACAAAATATACATGTAAAGTATATATATAATCAGGTGGGCAGAAACTTGGATTAAGAGGGGGAGAAATCTGCGCAAGTCGATATAGATAGACAGGTAGGCAGGAGGGCAAAGGTCCTACTACCAGCTCACCTTCAGGAGAGCAAAGACATTCATGGGGTCAGTAGGACCTCGTCGCTATACAGTAAGTGGGTTCTTGATTCGACCTACGGTACGTGGCCCACGGTGATGGTGACCCGTGTGATAAGTCTTGCCCTGTAGTCCATAAACTATCGTCGCCATATTGTTGGAAAGCCAACGCGACCAGCATATCAAACGAAAGCTTTTTGCGTCATCTGTTCGACAACCAACACGAATAAGAACTCGTACGAGCTTGGTGGGAGAGATTCCTGTATTTCAGACGCGCCAAGATAAACTTAAAATTCCTTAAAATCCTCCAGCCAATCTGTAAAGAGATCATCCAATTTTTTTCTCTCTCTTTTTCCCGGCCAGTCGGAGATTAAGGAGTTTGAAAAGAAAAAAGAAAAAGAAATGATCTCACGAGGGTTTCGTCTCGTTAGCCAGCCGGGTGTAAAATGTATACACAAGCATGTGGTGAGGTCAGAGCACGAACTGACATTCCTCAGTCATGACTTCATGCTGCTGCACACACACACACACACACACACACACACACACACACACACACACACACACACACACTTGAACCACTGCGCTAGTGGCTCACCACACAAGGATGGCAGGCCAGCTCGTCCACTGCCCCCCTTCGTCAGGCTGTTCACAACACCTGACTGAAGAAGAGGAGTGGAGGAGGAGCAGATCAGGACCTACGCAGGGTTCTGTAATTTCCACCGTCTCTTTTCACCAGGGGGTCAGCTGGGTGGCACTGCCTGCTTCTCGCTTGGAGCTAGACGAGACGAGAAACTCGCTCGGAGCGAGACTGCAAGAGATCGAGCTAAGCCTTTGGCACAGACGTACAATCGAGACCAGTTGCAGAGACTCGGGGAAAGGTGAACGAGAGAGAGAGTCACTGAAACGAGAAAATGGCTCGCCCAGAACGATGTCGAGAACTGTACGATGCGAACACCAGAACTATAACTTAAGAACAGGAGAAGAAGAGAGTCAGCACAGAAAAGACAGAACAAAAGAACTAAACAGGTACCAGGAAGGATGCAACCAGACACACACACACACACACACACACACACACACACACACACACACACACACACACAGATGTAATCGCAGTAACCAGACCACACAGATATTAACGTCGTCAAAAGTAATCAACGTAATGTGAGGGAGTCTGTGTATGTGACTCACAACAACGGAACTGGGGACTGAATCTCCACTGCGTTAGCGCGAGTAGCAAGAGCTACCGGTGATGAGAGAGAGAGAGAGAGAGAGAGAGAGAGAGAGAGAGAGAGAGAGAGAGAGAGAGAGAGAGAGAGAGAGCAGGGACCACTGATCCTCGAGCCAAAATCAGGCCGGGAAGCCCACCACCCGCACCTGGTAGGCACACCACGCACCGCTGCCCCATAACGAGGAGGACCTTCACACGACCAAGGCTAAGACTGCGAGGTGGTCGCGCGCTGAGTCCATCTCTCTCTCTCTCTCTCTCTCTCTCTCTCTCTCTCTCTCTCTCTCTCTCTCTCTCTCTCTCTCTCTCTGTCCTTTGTATTTCTTCCTTTGTCTGTTCCATCTTTTTTTTTTCGGTTGTCTGTTTATCTACCTGCCTGCACGTCTGTCCTTCCCCTCTGCGTGTGTCCCTCTTTTGTTCTAGCTTTTTCCTCCTCCCGCCTGCTTCGCAGACCCAGGACTAGTACCCCAGCCCAGCCAGCCCTAGCCAGCCCTAGCCAGGAGGCGGGTGTGCAGCTA
>NC_092231.1:9755696-9778196 GCF_036320965.1 Panulirus ornatus
CCCTCTGTCCCAGCCCCAGAGGGGTCCGACACTCACCTGCAGTGTTCGACGTGCTGGACGCACAGGTTGAGGTACGTGCGTCCGTCCGAGGCACAGACGGGGTCGTAGGTGTCCGTGCACTTGTGATCGCAGGTGCCACCCCGCGCCCTCAAGCACTGGCTCTCCGGCACTACGTACACATCTGGCGAGAGACACAGGGGCGTCACTTCGGTGCAAGGTACAAGGGATATACTGCTACTGTAAGGACATCTGGTGGGAGAATATGGGTCACCACACACACACACACACACACACACACACACACACACACGCATAGCAATCTTACCAGGGTTGACAGACTTGCAGAGCTAATGCGCTGGTTGGCAGCATATTATGCTACTTCTCGCTCATAGTAAGTGATGTTCTCTCTTCAGTAACCCCAAATTAATCCATATTCTGTCTTGGTTAGTGTAGTATACTCTGATATTTATTTTCCTAGGCAATAACCCTTATATTCCTGCAGATAAAACCCTACGAAATGAAAGTACAACTGCAAGATCTTTTGTTTTTTTTTCCACATCTTCAGGCAAACTGACATTTCAAAAGGTGAGGTAGCCCGAAATATATGTAGGAGGAGCTCAGGTTTGGGTCATAACAGTTCAAGTGGGCAGAAACCTTTTACATACCTAATCTGATATCACTGGATCACAACGAAAGTGATCATAACAGGTCTGGGTCATAACAGTTCAAGTGGGTAGAAACCTTTTACATACCTAATCTGATATCATTGGATCACAACGAAAGCGATCATAAGTTGTAGAAATTATACAAGATTCTAAAGGGGAACTGACTCCTCGGTAATGTGGCAAGCACTATTCCAGTCAAGGTGATGGTCCGTGTTACTTTGCTTATAGTAAAACAAGGTACTATTTTTCTTGACCACTTCTAACACTATGTTGGTGAACTCTAGTGCGTAAGCCTTCTTCCCATTTGACCTGTGCAATACATTTCACAATCATTACGTTTCATCTTATATACACATCCAAACATGCCTTTAGGTCTGTTATTCATTTGGCAAAATGTTATGGTATGATTGTATGAAAAAGCTATAACACACAAAAATAAAAATAGCACAATATCAAAGATTATGGTCAACTAAGTTCTTGGTTCTTATTTGCATCATTGTCCTGTCTTATCTGGGTGAACAGTGTAAATTTTGACTATTGGCACGCCATCGTCGTGCTCTGAGGACGCACTGTCGTGCTCGAAGAACGCACTGTCGTGCTCTGGGATGGTATCGTCGTGCTGAAGGGGCGTGCCGACGTCCTCGAAGGGTTTTTAGAAATGGTGACACAGGAGAGTGCAGGATGCAGTAGTCTGGCCTGACAGGTGCTCCTACCTCTCATGTACAAGGGTAACTATATCATTCACACATTTTACCTTTTCTTTGATTTATTTTCTCACGAGGCAATTTTCAAAGACTTTTCTCTCCCTTATAAGTTTTATCACTTGCTGAGCTTGTCATCATGAATGATTTTTCCATTCCTCTGGCCATTCTAGAGTTCACCTTTTAAGATATTTGTTGATGCAGTACCGCATCCGTTTCCGGCTACATAAAAAAAAAAAAAGGGTCGTTAGCTCGGTTCACAACCAGAGGGCGATCCGCCCGTCATTGGTCTAACTCACTCTTAGCTTTTCCATTTTTATCTCCTTTTCCCTTCTGTTATGCCAACTCCTCTGTTCATCATCATCATCATCACCTTTACTAAATCATCACAACCACCACCACCCATCCATTCCTTTTTCATATCCCTTACACAGCCTATCTCTTATGTACCGTTCATCATCTTCATCCTTTTTGATTAGCGAGGCAAAGCCTATCTCTAGTGTAGCGTAATTAACGTCAGCTGGCTTATCTGCGTCGTTCAGTTTTGATCTTCCCTTGAATTTCCATTATAAAAGATAATCAAAAAAGCTTCATCCAATATTCTTCTCATCCTTAGTCTACTAAAGTTACATCAAATTGATGGAGAAAGTTTGTAAAATAGTTCTTAGGTTCAGAGTTAAATGGTAAGAGCCAAGGTTACTGGGCCACGAGTTGCCATGTCGCAATAAATCGTAGTTTTTCTGCTCAACTATAAATTTTTCTCTCCTTGCCCTTAACCTATGTGTAACTCTTTAATGTTCACGAACTTTCTAAGTTTTCCTCTGTTTATTCGCCTACGGAGAAAGAGAAAATATATGTATATGTATGTTCCTATTTCAATACGCTCCGGGACACATTCGGATCCGCCGACACACTCACTTCCTTCCGTCAAAATAAAACTTTTTAAGTTCATTGTCCAGTGCTTTACTGCCGCCATACTAGTGGACCAGTTTACGTCTTACAGGAATATGACGACCCTCACGCTCGACTTCAATGGAAGTCGTAGAATTTGCTGTCTAGTCGCTCTTACTGCTAAGAAAGAGCAGGGGTTTGACCAACGATGCTTCCATTCCTCTTCAAGTACATGCTACGCTGCATGCCCGGTAATGTAATATGACGGCACACAACGCCATTTATATATATATATATATATATATATATATATATATAATATATATATATATATATATATATATATATATATATATATTTTCGGGTTATCCTCCGCTCCCCTGCTCTGTTTCAGTAGAGTAAGTTAGGTCTGTACCTTTAACCAAACCTTAACCAAATCAATGCCCTACCTAACCTAAAATCAACACCTACCTGGTGTATCTCTTGACGAAAAACAGTTTTGTCGCTAGAAATATATATATTTGGCAAAGTTATATAACCACGCCTTCACCAACGACCGACCCTTTCAGCATATGAGGAAATATGAGGGAGATAATGACTTGGCCACTCAGAAGACAACGCTGAGATGATTAGCAAGAAACATGGGGTGGGTGGGCTCACGCGCGCGATTGCCACACATGTACGTGTCGATTAACAGGAGAGACTTCTTGTGCCGGGATGAACGTAATATTCCGTAATATGTTCATTAGTGTTACCGAGATGAATTACGTCCATTCAGAATGAAAACCCCGCAACAAAGAAACCTATTATTGGGAGATAGCATATATATATATATATATATATATATATATATATATATATATATATATATATATATATATATATATATATATATATTCCAGTCGATCGGTACAAAAAGTCTAAGTAAAGTTTAAGTAAACATGAAAAATGATAACCTGAGCAAGTCCACTTATTTGCTTAGTTAATACTGTAATAAAGATTTTACTCATTGTTTGATTATGATCTAAGTATCTGTTTCAAGAAGGCAAAAGGTGGAGTGAAGCTTTTTTAACTTGTGTGGATAATTTCGCTGGATTAACTGGGTATGTGGTTAGGGTTAGGTTAGGTGGCTACGATGTTTACGCGGTGCTAGGCTTGGTTAGGTGGCAAGTTTTTTTATGTTTGGCTTGGATGGTTAGGAGCCAAATCTAATTTGGCTAGGCGTTCAGGTTAGGGTTACGGTTAGAAGCTTGGGTTCGGCTAAGTTAATCCAGGTTTGATTGGATAGATAGATAACTTGAAAGAGAAGTTATAAATTCACGTCCAAGAAGCGTAAATCAAGCCACATCCTTTCATACCTACTTATGAAACCTCACTCGAGGGAAGTGAGCCTTGGAGCATCAGGCCAGTGGACCTGCCAACCTTCAGCCCGACTACCTGATTTGTAGCGCTTATTAGGGGCGAATTTATTGTGCAACCCATCCTCATCTTGTGAGAGGTAGCGTAATAATTATGATTAATGAGGTCACGAAGTCCTCTCCTATTTTTTTTTCCAAGACCCGAAATCATTACATAAATTGATACAAATCTGGTTCATTACATAAACTGACAGTCCTTCATCAAGATGCAACAACTGGATGTTATTTCATAATTGCAATTATCTGATTATTAGCAATAAGGTGTTGAGTAGTTTCTCTTTCACAGTTTAAGAACATTCTTCTAGTGTGTGTGAGTGTGTGTGGCCCCCATATCTTTGGCCACAAACTTTCAAAACGTTTACATGATCAATATCTCCAGATAGGCCCAAACCACAACAGTAGCCTATCGATGACTAGATCCATCTTGGAGTATGCTGATCTTGTTGGCTTCCTCCATATACATATTTCTGCTCTGCACTACTTCATCGCGATGAAAATATTGGCACTAAATGTTTCAAGAGATGTCAGTTCCTTTCAACTCAAGACTTTTTTGTTTTGGGGGGGATTCTAACTGATAACCCAATGATGCTTTCGTCAGCTTATGAACTAAGCCCAAGTTTGGCTTAAGCGTCAACTTTATCATGAGTCCCGGAGGCCTATATGAGAGGGGATCCATGTGTTGCATGGAGTTAAGTCTTGGCACTGAGGCCAGCAGGACTCAGGGAGGAGAGTCTGTGAGCCTGGGTTCGCGTGTACGTGTGTGTGTGTGTGTGCTGGTGGATACCCCAACAACCCACGAGATGCGAACTGTAAGCAATGTTCCGAGTGTGGTGGGGAGACGAGAATTACTTCCGCCTACACACTTCGCTTAGACTTTCTGATATCATTAGAGGGGCTTTAAAATGAAGAGAATTATAAGAGGAAATATAGTTATGGGTTTGCTATCAGTATATCCGTTATACTTTCTCCTTTCGAGGTGGCTGGTCAGAAAGTTCCATGGTAGTTTGTACCTGTGTACCCCACATGAACTGGCCGTTGTTCAAAGTCCTTTCTATACGACACAGTTTGACGACACTTTCGCCACTTACCCGATTTTTTTGGTCGGTAACGAAACTTCAATATTGATACGATGACGAAGAAGTTTCCTTTTTTGCTTTCAGCTTACTCTTCATTTTCTGACTCTTTCGTGAAATTCTCTGAGCTTAATCCTCGAGGGTCAGCTTGATAAACTCACACAGGTCAGTGCCTTGTGTCTCCTTTTCCCCCCACCTTTTCCATAATCGTTCCTACATTTCAAACGAAGGCCCGGCATCAGCTCAATGCTCGCAGGTCAACTTAACCTACACAGACCACGGAAGTCAAAAGGACAGTGTAGTATACAAAGGTCGAGATGAATATTTCCATGGTTCCTCTCTCTCTCTCTCTCTCTCTCTCTCTCTCTCTCTCTCTCTCTCTCTCTCTCTCTCTCTCTCTCTCTCCCTCTCTCTCTCTCTCTCTCTCTCTCTCTCTCTCTCTCTCTCTCTCTCTTACCCTTGTCACAGTTGTATTTCTTCATGTCGCAGTAGCTGGAGTAGAGGATGCCATCGCTGCCACACACTGGCTTGATCTCCTTGGGGCAGGCATGGGTACACCCGCGCCGACCCTTCCCGCTAGTCACCCCTGCAGCAAGAAAACGGGAAACGGTCTGTTATTAATGTCACACACACACAAAAAAAATAAAAGTAATAGAAATATAACAAAAGAAAAATATCATGTGGCAGTAATGGAACAGAGAATATCATAGTGAATATTTTTTTTTTTTTTTTTTTTTTTTTATACTTTGTCGCTGTCTCCCGCGTTTGCGAGGTAGCGCAAGGAAACAGACGAAAGAAATGGCCCCCCCCCCCATACACATGTACATACACACGTCCACACACGCAAATATACATACCTACACAGCTTTCCATGGTTTACCCCAGACGCTTCACATGCCTTGATTCACTCCACTGACAGCACGTCAACCCCTGTATACCACATCGCTCCAATTCACTCTATTCCTTGCCATCCTTTCACCCTCCTGCATGTTCAGGCCCCGATCACACAAAATCTTTTTCACTCCATCTTTCCACCTCCAATTTGGTCTCCCTCTTCTCCTCGTTCCCTCCACCTCCGACACATATATCCTCTTGGTCAATCTTTCCTCACTCATTCTCTCCATGTGCCCAAACCATTTCAAAACACCCTCTTCTGCTCTCTCAACCACGCTCTTTTTATTTCCACACATCTCTCTTACCCTTACGTTACTTACTCGATCAAACCACCTCACACCACACATTGTCCTCAAACATCTCATTTCCAGCACATCCATCCTCCTGCGCACAACTCTATCCATAGCCCACGCCTCGCAACCATACAACATTGTTGGAACCACTATTCCTTCAAACATACCCATTTTTGCTTTCCGAGATAATGTTCTCTACTTCCACACATTTTTCAAGGCTCCCAAAATTTTCGCCCCCTCCCCCACCCTATGATCCACTTCCACTTCCATGGTTCCATCCGCTGACAGATCCACTCCCAGATATCTAAAACACTTCACTTCCTCCAGTTTTTCTCCATTCAAACTCACCTCCCAATTGACTTGACCCTCAACCCTACTGTACCTAATAACCTTGCTCTTATTCACATTTACTCTTAACTTTCTTCTTCCACACACTTTACCAAACTCAGTCACCAGCTTCTGCAGTTTCTCACATGAATCAGCCACCAGCGCTGTATCATCAGCGAACAACAACTGACTCACTTCCCAAGCTCTCTCAACCCCAACAGACTTCATACTTGCCCCTCTTTCCAGGACTCTTGCATTTACCTCCCTAACAACCCCATCCATAAACAAATTAAACAACCATGGAGACATCACACACCCCTGCCGCAAACCTACATTCACTGAGAACCAATCACTTTCCTCTCTTCCTACACGTACACATGCCTTACATCCTCGATAAAAACTTTTCACTGCTTCTAACAACTTGCCTCCCACACCATATATTCTTAATACCTTCCACAGAGCATCTCTATCAACTCTATCATATGCCTTCTCCAGATCCATAAATGCTACATACAAATCCATTTGCTTTTCTAAGTATTTCTCACATACATTCTTCAAAGCAAACACCTGATCCACACATCCTCTACCACTTCTGAAACCGCACTGCTCTTCCCCAATCTGATGCTCTGTACATGCCTTCACCCTCTCAATCAATACCCTCCCATATAATTTACCAGGAATACTCAACAAACTTATACCTCTGTAATTTGAGCACTCACTCTTATCCCCTTTGCCTTTGTACAATGGCACTATGCACGCATTCCGCCAATCCTCAGGCACCTCACCATGAGTCATACATACATTAAATAACCTTACCAACCAGTCAACAATACAGTCACCCCCTTTTTTAATAAATAGTGAATATGGATTATTTATTTATTTGCCTCCTTGTATTTCTCAACACTAGGTTTTCGAGGTATTTTTCTGGTCTGTTATTAATGTCACACACAAACAAAAAAATAAAAGTTATAGAAATAAAACAAAAGAAAAATACCATGTGGCAGTAATGGAATAGAGAATATCATAGTGAATATGGATTATCTATTTATTTGCCTCCTTGTATTTCTCAACACTAGGTTTTTGAGGTGTTTTTCTCCGTGAATTTCGAACCATAAGACCTTGCTATTCCGATGGTTATAATCGTGGGTTATTTTCTTTCTTTCCTGGCGTCTTACCTCGTATCCTGAAATCATTCATCAATTCACTCATGCAAACTAAGGAACGGATATATATATATATATTTTTCTTTCATCCTTGTTCACCGTTTCCCCGTATTAGCAATGTAGCGCCAGTAATAGACTGGGAGGGAATCACTGAGGCCTCATTCACTCACATCCAATTTTGTAGCTGTCATGTGTAATGCCCCGAAACCATATCTCTCTATCCAAGACTAGGCTCCACAGACCTTTCCATGGTTTACCTCTGCTGATTCACATGCTCTGGTTTTTAGTCCACAGATATCACGTCGCCCCCTGTACACCACGTCGCTGCAACGCACTTTATCTTCTGGAAGTAGGCTTTCTGGAGGGACGCAAGACCTTCTCTACTCTCCTACTCAAGGAGTCGACTGGACGCACGTCAGACATCTGGCTGATGCCATACGACGACACAGGCTTCGATCTCTCTCTCTCTCTCTCTCTCTCTCTCTCTCTCTCTCTCTCTCTCTCTCTCTCTCTCTCTCTCTCTCTCTCTCTCTCTCCCCTCGCCTTATAATTCATAGGCACACCAGATAACACACTGGACCTGAACACCTTCAACCCCCAAGTCTGGTGGAACGACGCTGGTATGGCTCGGCCTCTTACACTACGTAAAAACCTATAGCGTACGAATACGAACGACGTAATCCATCCCTTCCAACCTCCTCCCCCTCACCTTCCCCAGACATAAAAATGGTCTTGGGTCTTTTCTAACCAAGTTATTTTGTGGTGGCCAGTGGCGGCCACAGAATGACTGGCCACTCGGCTGGAGGCAGCATTGGAGACCGGAAGTCCACGCTGAGTCAGAGATATGCGTAGCCACGTCCACGACGGGTGAAGCGGTACCCGTCCCCGTTGGTGTCTCTCTCTCTCTCTCTCTCTCTCTCTCTCTCTCTCTCTCTCTCTCTCTCTCTCTCTCTCTCTCTCTCTCTCGTCTTCGGTTGGACAGTTTGTCGCAACCTCTTCCCGCTGGTCTGCCTTGGGGGGGACATCGGGGAGTGAGGAGGGGAGGAAGACGTAGGATTACTCTTGAGGATTTCCTCGACTCTCGATGCTTCAGCGTCGATTCTGGTCTCGGGGAGCTACGTGAAGAGAGAGAGAGAGAGAGAGAGAGAGAGAGAGAGAGAGAGAGAGAGAGAGAGAGAGAGAGAGAGAGAGAGAGAGAGAGAGAGAGAGAGAGAGAGAGACAGTCAGTTTTCCCCCAGAGACTCATACACTTTTTTCTCCCCACTTCGCTCACAGGTATCGCCACAAGACCCACCCTCAACTATGGCAGGAACTAGGATGATCTCCCTGGGGCAGGCAAGGGTCCGGAAGGTGCTTGTGTGGTGGCAGGCAGATGGAAGTCATTTACTCCCCCCCCCCCCCCCCGCGTCACACAGCCCTGCAGGCTATAAGACTCGTAGTGTGGGGGACCATCCTTGTGTCATACAGTCCTACAGGCCACAGGACTCAGTGTGTGAGGGACCATCCTTGTGTCATACAGTCCTGCAGGCCACAGGACTCAAAGTGTGAGGGACCATCCTTGTGCCATACAGTCCTGCAGGCCACAGGACTCAGTGTGTGAGGGACCATCCTTGTGTCATACAGTCCTGCAGGCCACAGGACTCAGTGTGTGAGGGACCATCCTTGTGCCATACAGTCCAGCAGGCCACAGGACTCGTGACATGAGGGACCATCCTTGTGTCATACAGTCCTGCAGGCCACAGGACTCAGTGTGTGAGGGACCATCCTTGTGTCATACAGTCCTGCAGGCCACAGGACTCGTGACATGAGGGACCATCCTTGTGTCATACAGTCCTGCAGGCCACAGGACTCAGTGTGTGAGGGACCATCCTTGTGTCATACAGTCCTGCAGGCCACAGGACTCAGCGTGTGAGGGACCATCCTTGTGTCATACAGTCCTACAGGCCACAGGACTCAGTGTGTGAGGGACCATCCATGTGCCATACAGTCCTGCAGGCCACAGGACTCGTGGCATGAGGGACCTACCTACACATCGTCTGCCAGTATGAGGAAGTGTGAGGGGGTCAGAGTGTCCGGGGAGCAACGCGCTGCGCCCTCAACTCCCTCCATGAACTCATGGCTCTCGTGTTCTACGTCCTGACCCTACAGCTGTACCCTCTGTGGAACGCTCGCAGTCTGACGTCGATAAGGGTCTGATAACGCCTCTTTAATCACTAAGTACACTTAGTCATGAGAAAAGAGACGAAAGCACACACACACACACACACACACACACACACACACACACACACACACACACGTCACACGTCACCACGTCCAACACCGTTGGCCCAGGACGGGGATAATATCATGAGGAAGATCATGAGTAACAGATATCCTGAGGGGCTGGGTCGTGGAGGCGTGAGGCTGGCTGACTTGTGTCCCGTCAGTCTGTACTCAGTCACCCGCCTAAGGGCACTCTGTCCCAGGCCGCCCACCCTGCAGGGAAAGGCAAAAAACATCATCCAACACAGATGTATCTGGTGCAGTTCTCATCCAACACAGGTGTATCTGGTGCAGTTCTCATCCAACACAGGTGTATCTGGTGCAGTTCTCATCCAACACAGGTGTATCTGGTGCAGTTCTCATCCAACACAGGTGTATCTGGTGCAGTTCTCATCCAACACAGATGTATCTGGTGCAGTTCTCATCCAACACAGATGTACCTGGTGCAGGTCTCATCCAACACAGATGTACCTGGTACAGTTCTCATCCAACACAGGTGTATCTGGTGCAGTTCTTGGGCTCGGTCTACTGGTTCCGCCTTTAAGGAGGTTACATCACGAATGACAGGTCATGTTTGGCGAGGGATCCATCATTTCCCCGCCACTGGAAGTAGCGCAGCCTTGGGCTGCAGGAGCCCTCGGATGGGTATCCCTTGGCAACATAAGGACCCTCTTCTTAGAAACGGGTCCTGGAGCAATAATGTATATATATATATATATATATATATATATATATATATATATATATATATATATATATATATATATATCCCTGGGGATAGGGGAGAAAGAATACAAAGAATACTTCCCACGTATTCCCTGCGTGTCGTAGAAGGCGACTAAAAGGGAAGGGAGCGGGGGGCTGGAAATCCTCCCCTCTCAATTTTTTTTTCTTTTTTATTTTCCAAAAGAAGGAACAGAGAAAGGGGCCTGGTGAGGATATTCCCTAAAAGGCCCAGTCCTCTGTTCTTAACGCTACCTCGCTAATGCGGGAAATGGCGAATAGTATGAAAGAAAGAAATATATATATATATATATATATATATATATATATATATATATATATATATATATATATATATATATATATATATATACACACACACATGCCCTAGTTCAATCCACTGACAGCACGTCGACCCCGGTATACCACATCGTTTCAATTCACTCTATTTCTTGCACGCCTTTCACCCTCCTGTATGTTCATGCCCCGATCGCTCAAAATCTTTCTTACTCCACTTCCACCTCAATTTGGTCTCCCGCTTCTCCTCGTTCCCTCTACCTCTGGCACATATATCCTCTTTGTCAATCTTTCCTCACTCATATATATATATATCTTTCTTTCTTTCTTTCATACTATTCGCCATTTCCCGCATTAGCGAGGTAGCGTTAAGAACAGAGGACTGGGCCTTTGAGGGAATGTCCTCACCTGGCCCCCTTCTCTGTTCCCTCTTTTGGAAAATTAAAAAAAAAATGAGAGGGGAGGATTTCCAGCCCCCCGCTCCCTCCCCTTTTAGTCGCCTTCTACGACACGCAGGGAATACGTGGGAAGTATTCTTTCTCCCCTATTCCCAGGGAGAATATATATATATATATATATATATATATATATATATATATATATATATATATATATATATATATATATATATATATAAGAAACATTCTATGCTTGAAGACAAAATAAATCACTTTTTGATTTGTTTGTTTTTACAAAGACACTTAAGGAGCATGAGGGTCGAGGGTGAGCTGGGGTGAGGGAGGAGTGTATGTTGGTTGGTTTGGGGGAGGGAAGTGTGTGTGTGTGGGGGGAGAGAGGGGGGGAGGGGAAATAAGCGTCACTCATATCCTGTAGGAGCTTGGAGAGCCCAGGACAGAGTCGCAAGGCCTGGCCAGTACCCCTGCCACATTACAGCAGAGACGCCACGTCCGTTTATACACACACACACACACACGCTGGCACACTGGCACACCTACTCCGACGGAATCCCCTCCATACGTCCCGTCGTCCCTCAGGGGCAGAATGAGGGCCACCTTGGGAGGGAATCCTAGTGTCCTCCCCACGGGGAAGCGACGACAGAAGTCCCTGCTCAGGTAAGGTAGTTTGCTGGCTCGGCAGACGTTGTGTTGTTCAGTCGCCCGTTACCACCAACGCTAGGCTTTAAGACCTCGATGATGACCCTGCGTCACGGATCATATCCAATACCTTTGTAGCCAGGAATATATATATATATATATATATATATATATATATATATATATATATATATATATATATATATATATATATATATATATATATATATTATCCCTGGGGATAGGGGATTAAGAATACTTCCCACGTATTCCCTGCGTGTCGTAGAAGGCGACTAAAAGGGGAGGGAGCGGGGGGCTGGAAATCCTCCCCTCTCTTTTTTTTTTTTAATTTTCCAAAAGAAGGAACAGAGGGGGCCAGGTGAGGATATTCCAAAAAAGGCCCAGTCCTCTGTTCTTAACGCTACCTCGCTAACGCGGGAAATGGCGAATAGTTAAAAAAAAAAAAAAAAAAAAAATATATATATATATATATATATATATATATATATATATATATATGAATTATGTACATGTGTGTATATATATGTGTACATTGAGATGCATAGGTATGTATATTTGCGTGTGTGGACGTGTATGTATATACATGTGTATGTGGGCGGGTTGGGCCATTCTTTCGTCTGTTTCCTTGCGCTATCTCGCTAACGCGGGAGACTGCGACAAAGCAAAATAAATAAATAAATAAATAAATTAATATATATATATATATATATATATATATATATATATATATATATATATATATATATATATATATATATATATATAGGATCACAATTTTGCGCGTGATCAAGATATTCCTATGAGTCCACGGGGAAAATGAAACACGATAAGTTCCCAAGTGCACTTGCCTATGAATCATGCAATCTAAAAATGGTAAAATACCATTAATCTTATTTTCTACAGTAAATTTGATGGAAGGTACAATATCTTTCATTAATAAATCCCTTAAGTTAGCAAAGAAATCATTTTATAGAGTTGAGCCCAAACCTCCCATTGACACAAAGAATCTTTTAGTTCTCCCTTTTAATAATCATTTTACATTACTTCCCATGTTGCTTAAATACTTTAATGTAAATGTTGCCTTTAGCAACAATAATACTATAAAGAATATCTTAATCGGAAATTCACCAGAAAATTCTCTTGGATGCATCTATAAAGTGCCTTGTGGAAATTGTGATAAATTCTATGTTGGTCACACTGGTAAGGATCTTTCTCTTAGACTTAAGCAATATAAAATAGTACAAGAACGAGACAAGAATCAAAATGCCTTGTTTAATCACGTTAAAAACTATGATCATTGTTTTGACTGGAGGAATGCCATCTCAGTTATCAACTCTAACTATTACCAAGAGAAATATAATTGAATCTTCTATTATCAAATACACAAAGAATTATAATCTTAATATTAGTGATGGTCTATACAAATTAGATAACTTTATTGTTGGTAAAATTTGTAAAATGATAAGTTTATGAACGCTCGTTGTATGTTTTGGACAATCACATGTTTACCAAATGGCGTCCTAGCTTCGTCTCTTCGATGTATATCAACTGACTTATATTTCTCTCTTGTGTCTCCCCTGGTGATGTGATTATTACACGAAAGTGCACTTGGGAACTTATCGCGTTTAATTTTCCCCGTGGACTCATAGGAATGTATATACACACACACACTCACACACACACACACACGTATATATATATATATATATATATATATATATATATATATATATATATATATATATATATATATATATATATATATATATTATCCCTGGGGATAGGGGAGAAAGAATACTTCCCACGTGTTCCCTGCGTGTCGTAAAAGGCGACTAAAAAGGAAGGGAGCGGGGGGCTGGAAATCCTCCCCTCTCATTTTTTTTTTTAATTTTCCAAAAGAAGGAACAGATAAGGGGGCCAGGTGAGGATATTCCCTCAAAGGCCCAGTCCTCTGTTCTTAACGCTACCTCGCCAATGCGGGAAATGGCGAATAGTATGAAAGAAAGAAAGACATATATATATATATATATATATATATATATATATATATATATATATATATATATATATATATATATATATATAAATACCTCAGTCTGAGACGCAGGTTCGTGAACTACAGTGATAAACCCAACGAAGGTTCGTGAATTCCAGTGATAAACCCAACGAAGGTTCGTGAACTACAGTGATAAACCCAACGAAGGTTCGTGAATTACAGTGATAAACCCAACGAAAGTTCGTGAATTACAGTGATAAACCCAACGAAGGTTCGTGAACTACACCGACAAACCCGACGAAGGTTCGTGAACTACAGTGATAAACCCAACGAAGGTTCGTGAACTACACTGATAAACCCGACGAAGATTCGTGAACTACAGTGATAAACCCAACGAAGGTTCGTGAATTACAGTGATAAACCCAACGAAGGTTCGTGAACTACACTGATAAACCCAACGAAGGTTCGTGAACTACACTGATAAACCCGACGAAAGTTCGTGAACTACACTGATAAACCCAACGAAGGTTCGTGAACTACAGTGATACACCCGACGAAGGTTCGTGAACCGGTGTGACGGTTTGGAAGTGCTCTGTGATGTTCTAGCAGTGTTTTGTGACGGACTAACATTGTTATGTGAAGATCTATCAGTGCTGTGTGACGGTTTAACACTTCCGTGACGGTCTAACTGCTGGTTACATTCTTTGCTGCGTGACGCTCTAACAGTGTCAGGTTGCGGTCTAACAGTGTTGTGTGACGGTCTATCAGTGTTGTGTGACGGTCTAAGCGTTACTTGACGGTATAACAGTGTTACGCAACGGTCCAAAAAAAACTGTGACGATCAAGCAGTGTTGTGTGATAACGCGTTATGTGACGGTCTAACAGTGTTGTGCAACGGCCTAACCACGTCGCGTGACGAGGTAACAGTGTAGTGTGACGGCACAACGGTGATACGTAACGTTCTAACAAGGATGCGTCACCAAGCAGCATCTCTTTTTGTGACGCGGCGTACCACCGTCTTCTTCACCGTCAAACCGTAGCGTGGAAAAGGTCTAACTGTACCGAAGAGTTCAGCGTAACACTACTGTGTGTGACGGGCCGCCCGCCAGGACGTCTGGTGTGACGTTCTACAAGTGCTGTGCTGCTGCTCTGGGCATTGTACCATCCACCGGAGTGGCGTCTCCCTCCGTCACATCTGATTCAATCAAAAAAAAAAAGGAAAAAAAAAAAAAGAGTCATCGGAAACATAACGCAACACTGATATACTCGGAGAAGTGGACCTCAGTGTTGTGGTGTGGTTATAACGTTTCTGACCATGATGCACCTCCGGGCCCGCCCGCCTCGGGCCAAAGATCTGTACAAGGTTCGAATCCTGGTTGCGGGCGGGAGTCGGTCAGCCACAGTCAAACCCAGCTGTTCATCCAAACCCAAACCCCCCCTTAGGGATTGGTCGATAAGATGGGTACAGTGTAGGGGAGGGAAGGGACATGAGGGAGGAGGGAGGGGCTGGGAGAGTTAGAACCGGGGTCCAGGAGGGAGGAAGGGAGGGATGGAGGGAGGGAGGGATGGAGGGAGCGAGGGATGGAGGGAGCGAGGGAGGGAGGGAGTCAGTCAGGAATGACGAAGCTTAATCTGGTTTTAACATTTGTTTGTATAATCTTACAAACCATATAATTTTCATCCCAATACAGAAATGATAAGAATTTTAGTCATTGCATGATTATGTTCCACATACCAAACAAATCAACAATATGTCAGAGCTATATATATATATATATATATATATATATATATATATATATATATATATATATATATATATATATATATATATATATATATATAAATAAATAAATAAATACACCTTATTTATATCACACGTGACATATCATAATATATACATTTACATGACCACAAATAGAAGGAACAATGAAATATATCAATCATACAACCAATTAAAGCTGAAACTTTCCTATTACAAGACACAGAACTAACTACAAAGAATAACAATAATACTGAAAAAAAAAAAATAGTTCAATGGATGGTCATGGTGGTAGCGAGACCTTCGTCATGACCTCCAGCTGTTTTAACCGGAGCGGTTGTGTGTGTGTGTGACCTTTGCAGGGCCGTGGTGGCAGCGGTGCTGGTCTTGGCCGTGGGCCCCCAGGGGCGGTCGGGCACAGCGACGGCCATCCAGCTGTTCAACGACTCGCCCCACTGTACGCGCGAGAAGAATGGAACGTGGCTGGTGTGCGACCTCTCCAACAACACGATGGTAGGTCGTGCTCCTCCTCACGATGGTAGGTGGTGCTTCTCCTAATGTTGGTAGGTCGTGCTCCTCCTCACGATGGTGGGTGGTGCTCCTCCTCACGATGGTGGGTGGTGCTTCTCCTAATGTTGGTAGGTGGTGCTCCTCCTCATGATGGTAGGTGGTGCTTCTCCTAATGTTGGTAGGTCGTGCTCCTCCTCACGATGGTGGGTGGTGCTCCTCCTCACGATGGTAGGTGGTGCTTCTCCTAATGTTGGTAGGTCGTGCTCCTCCTCATGATGGTAGGTGGTGCTCCTCCTCATGATGGTAGGTCGTGCTCCTCCTCATGATGGTAGGTCGTGCTCCTCCTCATGTTGGTAGGTCGTGCTCCTCCTCATGTTGGTAGGTCGTGCTCCTCCTCATGTTGGTAGGTGGTGCTTCTCCTCACGATGGTAGGTGGTGCTCCTCCTCACGATGGTGGGTGGTGCTTCTCCTCACGATGGTGGGTGGTGCTTCTCCTAATGTTGGTAGGTGGTGCTTCTCCTCACGATGGTGGGTGGTGCTTCTCCTCACGATGGTAGGTGGTGCTTCTCCTAATGTTGGTAGGTGGTGCTTCTCCTCACGATGGTGGGTGGTGCTTCTCCTCACGATGGTGGGTGGTGCTCCTCCTCATGTTGGTGGGTGGTGCTTCTCCTCACGATGGTAGGTGGTGCTTCTCCTCACGATGGTAGGTGGTGCTTCTCCTCATGTTGGTAGGTCGTGCTCCTCCTCATGTTGGTAGGTGGTGCTTCTCCTCACGATGGTAGGTGGTGCTTCTCCTCATGATGGTAGGTTGTGCTCCTCCTCATGTTGGTAGGTGGTGCTCCTCCTCATGTTGGTAGGTGGTGCTCCTCCTCATGTTGGTAGGTGGTGCTCCTCCTCATGATGGTAGGTGGTGCTCCTCCTCATGATGGTAGGTGGTGCTCCTCCTCATGATGGTAGGTCGTGCTCCTCCTCATGTTGGTAGGTCGTGCTCCTCCTCATGATGGTAGGTCGTGCTCCTCCTCATGTTGGTAGGTCGTGCTCCTCCTCATGATGGTAGGTGGTGCTTCTCCTCATGTTGGTAGGTCGTGCTCCTCCTCACGATGGTGGGTGGTGCTTCTCCTCACGATGGTGGGTGGTGCTTCTCCTAATGTTGGTAGGTGGTGCTTCTCCTCACGATGGTGGGTGGTGCTTCTCCTCACGATGGTAGGTGGTGCTCCTCCTCATGATGGTAGGTGGTGCTCCTCCTCATGTTGGTAGGTCGTGCTCCTCCTCATGATGGTAGGTCGTGCTCCTCCTCATGTTGGTAGGTCGTGCTCCTCCTCATGATGGTAGGTCGTGCTCCTCCTCATGATGGTAGGTCGTGCTCCTCCTCATGATGGTAGGTGGTGTTCCTCCTCATGTTGGTAGGTCGTGCTCCTCCTCATGATGGTAGGTGGTGCTCCTCCTCATGTTGGTAGGTCGTGCTCCTCCTCATGTTGGTAGGTCGTGCTCCTCCTCATGATGGTAGGTCGTGCTCCTCCTCATGTTGGTAGGTCGTGCTCCTCCTCATGATGGTAGGTGGTGCTCCTCCTCATGATGGTAGGTCGTGCTCCTCCTCATGTTGGTAGGTGGTGCTCCTCCTCATGATGGTAGGTCGTGCTCCTCCTCATGATGGTAGGTCGTGCTCCTCCTCATGATGGTAGGTCGTGCTCCTCCTCATGTTGGTAGGTGGTGCTCCTCCTCATGTTGGTAGGTGGTGCTCCTCCTCATGATGGTAGGTCGTGCTCCTCCTCATGTTGGTAGGTCGTGCTCCTCCTCATGTTGGTAGGTCGTGCTCCTCCTCATGTTGGTAGGTGGTGCTCCACCTCATGATGGTAGGTCGTGCTCCTCCTCATGATGGTAGGTCGTGCTCCTCCTCATGATGGTAGGTCGTGCTCCTCCTCATGATGGTAGGTCGTGCTCCTCCTCATGTTGGTAGGTCGTGCTCCACCTCATGATGGTAGGTCGTGCTCCTCCTCATGTTGGTAGGTGGTGCTCCTCCTCATGATGGTAGGTCGTGCTCCTCCTCATGTTGGTAGGTGGTGCTCCTCCTCATGATGGTAGGTCGTGCTCCTCCTCATGATGGTAGGTGGTGCTCCACCTCATGATGGTAGGTCGTGCTCCTCCTCATGATGGTAGGTGGTGCTCCTCCTCATGATGGTAGGTCGTGCTCCTCCTCATGTTGGTAGGTCGTGCTCCTCCTCATGTTGGTAGGTGGTGCTCCTCCTCATGTTGGTAGGTCGTGCTCCTCCTCATGATGGTAGGTGGTGCTTCTCCTCATGTTGGTAGGTGGTGCTCCTCCTCATGATGGTAGGTCGTGCTCCTCCTCATGTTGGTAGGTGGTGCTCCTCCTCATGATGGTAGGTCGTGCTCCTCCTCATGTTGGTAGGTGGTGCTCCTCCTCATGTTGGTAGGTGGTGCTCCTCCTCATGTTGGTAGGTGGTGCTCCTCCTCATGATGGTAGGTCGTGCTCCTCCTCATGTTGGTAGGTCGTGCTCCTCCTCATGATGGTAGGTCGTGCTCCTCCTCATGTTGGTAGGTGGTGCTCCTCCTCATGTTGGTAGGTCGTGCTCCTCCTCATGATGGTAGGTGGTGCTCCTCCTCATGTTGGTAGGTGGTGCTCCTCCTCATGATGGTAGGTGGTGCTCCTCCTCATGTTGGTAGGTCGTGCTCCTCCTCATGATGGTAGGTCGTGCTCCTCCTCATGTTGGTAGGTGGTGCTCCTCCTCATGATGGTAGGTGGTGCTCCTCCTCATGTTGGTAGGTGGTGCTTCTCCTCATGATGGTAGGTCGTGCTCCTCCTCATGATGGTAGGTCGTGCTCCTCCTCATGTTGGTAGGTGGTGCTCCTCCTCATGTTGGTAGGTGGTGCTCCTCCTCATGATGGTAGGTCGTGCTCCTCCTCATGTTGGTAGGTGGTGCTCCTCCTCATGTTGGTAGGTGGTGTTCCTCCTCATGATGGTAGGTCGTGCTCCTCCTCATGTTGGTAGGTGGTGCTCCTCCTCATGTTGGTAGGTGGTGCTCCTCCTCATGATGGTAGGTCGTGCTCCTCCTCATGTTGGTAGGTGGTGCTCCTCCTCATGTTGGTAGGTGGTGCTTCTCCTCATGATGGTAGGTCGTGCTCCTCCTCATGATGGTAGGTCGTGCTCCTCCTCATGTTGGTAGGTGGTGCTCCTCCTCATGTTGGTAGGTGGTGCTCCTCCTCATGTTGGTAGGTGGTGCTCCTCCTCATGATGGTAGGTGGTGCTCCTCCTCATGATGGTAGGTCGTGCTCCTCCTCATGATGGTAGGTCGTGCTCCTCCTCATGATGGTAGGTCGTGCTCCTCCTCATGTTGGTAGGTGGTGCTCCTCCTCATGTTGGTAGGTCGTGCTCCTCCTCATGATGGTAGGTGGTGCTCCTCCTCATGTTGGTAGGTGGTGCTCCTCCTCATGATGGTAGGTGGTGCTCCTCCTCATGTTGGTAGGTCGTGCTCCTCCTCATGATGGTAGGTCGTGCTCCTCCTCATGTTGGTAGGTGGTGCTCCTCCTCATGATGGTAGGTCGTGCTCCTCCTCATGATGGTAGGTCGTGCTCCTCCTCATGATGGTAGGTCGTGCTCCTCCTCATGTTGGTAGGTGGTGCTCCTCCTCATGTTGGTAGGTCGTGCTCCTCCTCATGATGGTAGGTCGTGCTCCTCCTCATGTTGGTAGGTGGTGCTCCTCCTCATGTTGGTAGGTGGTGCTCCTCCTCATGTTGGTAGGTGGTGCTCCTCCTCATGATGGTAGGTGGTGCTCCTCCTCATGTTGGTAGGTCGTGCTCCTCCTCATGATGGTAGGTGGTGCTCCTCCTCATGTTGGTAGGTCGTGCTCCTCCTCATGATGGTAGGTCGTGCTCCTCCTCATGATGGTAGGTGCTGTTCCTCACTATGGTAGGTGGTCCTCCTATTCTATAATCAATTATTATCCTCTCTTTACTTAAAAGGAAACAAACAAACAAAAAAATATATAAATAAATGTTAATTATATTCTTAAATGACAAATCACCCTTACTCTTTCTATACAAATTACCCTTAGTTTTTCTATACAAATTACCCTTAGTTTTTCTATACAAATTACCTTTAGTTTTTCTATACAAATTACCTTTAGTTTTTCTATACAAATTACCTTTAGTTTTTCTATACAAATCACCTTTAGTTTTTCTATACAGATTACCTTAGTTTTTCTATACAAATTACCCTTAGTTTTTCTATACAAATTACCTTTAGTTTTTCTATACAAATTACCCTTAGTTTTTCTATACAAATTACCTTTAGTTTTTCTATACAAATTACCTTTAGTTTTTCTATACTACTTTCAATACGCTGCCTTACAGCAGCTGGTTATGTGGTCTCTCTCTCTTCGTTAACGCGAATTCAATCCGATGGCGAGCCAAGTCTGGTCAAAGGTTAAGTTAGATTTGGTCAGGTGAGGGTAAGGAAGGTTAGGTTTAACCCAGCATAGCGAGGTTAGGTTCAATCCAGTTCAGCGAGGTTATGGTTCAGTCCAGTTTAGCGAGGTTATGGTTCAGTCCAGTTTAGCGAGGTTATGGTTCAGTCCAGTTTAGCGAGGTTATGGTTCAGTCCAGTTTAGCGAGGTTATGGTTCAGTCTAGTTCAGCGAAGTTAGGTTCAGTCAAGTTCTGCGAGGTTAGGCTTTAAGCGACGTTAAGTCTGGCTTGATTAAATCGAGGGTGAGGTTAGGTCAAGTGAGGGGTTAAGTTAGGTTAAGTTAGATTAGGTCAAGATAGAAATTCAGCGAAGTAAGTTAGGTTTGGATTTAAATGAAGTCTGGTCAAGGGCTACGTTATACTGAATCAAGTTAGAGTTTAGTTAAGTAGGGTTAAATCAAGTTAGTTTGGTTAAATAGGGTTAAATCGTTAGTTTAGTTAAGTAGGGTTAAATCAAGTTAGTTTGGTTAAATAGGGTTAAATCGTTAGAGTTTAGTTAAGTAGGGTTAAATCAAGTGAGTTTTGTTAAATAGGGTCAAATCGTTAGAGTTTAGTTAAGTAGGGTTAAATCAAGTTAGAGTTTAGTTAAGTAATGTTTAGTCACCTTAGGTCAGGTGTGGTTAACTCAAGTTAGGGTTAATCTAAGTCGGTTTAGGTCACCTTGGTAAAGTCTAGTTAGATTTAATCCACTAAAGTCAGATATGGAGTTATATCAAGTTACGCCTGGTTAGGGGTAACGCTAGGTTAAATCAAGTTAGGGTTAAGTAAAGTTAACTGGGTTAGATCAGATCAAGTTAGGTTTTTAGTTAAGCAGGGTTAAGTCACCTTGGGTTAAATCTGGTTTGGCTAATCAAATTAAGGTTAAGTTAAGTAGCCTTAAGTTACGTTAGGGAAAGTTACGTTTCGAGCAAAATTTAGTTTGTTCAGGGGTTACGTCAGGTTACATAGAATTAGATTTAAGTTGAGGTTAGTTATGTAAAATCAAGTTAGTCACCTATGGATATGCCTGGTTATCTTTTATTCAAGTTAGGGTTAAGTACAGTTAAGTTAGTTTAGGTAAAGTGTGGTTAGGTAAATGAAGTCAGGGCTAAGTTTAGTACGGTTAAGTCACCTTAAAGTCAAGCAAGGTTTAGTGGAACAGTTAAGTTAGGTCAAGCTAGGTTAAGTCAAGTCAATCAAGGTTTGGTTTGGTTTGCTTTGGTTACGCAACAGTTAGGTTAAGTCAAGTAAGGTTTGGTTTAGTTAGGCTACACTTAGGTTAAGACATGTCAAGTAAGGTATAGTTTACATAGGCTACAGTTAGGTTAAGTCAAGCTAGTTTAAGTCAAGGTGTGGCTTAGTTAGGCTGGAAATCCTCCCCTCCCGTTTATCATCTTCCAAAAGGAGGAACAGAGAAAGGGACCAAGTGAGGATATTCCCTCTAAGGCTCAGTCACCTGTTCTTAACGCTACCTCGCTAACGCGACGATAAGGCGAATAATTATATATATATATATATATATATATATATATATATATATATATATATATATATATATATATATATATATATATATATATATATATATATCACAAATTTCTTTTAAGAGACCTCCTCTTTAACTCCAGGTTGCAGTTACCTGGTTGCCCTATTAAGATAGCTTACCCTCCGTCATACACCCCCTCCATCACCTTGCTCCTCACCACACACACACACACACACATACACACTTGCTGAAGCTGGTGTGTGTGTGTGTGTGTGTGTGTGTGTGTGTGTGTGTGTGTGTGTGTGTGCATTCATAAACAGGAGTAAAGATGAAGTTACGTTTACACAGTAGTATATGATGAGGGGCAACTCCACTCTGCCCCCGTCACACACAAATAGTAATCACACACTGGGGCCGCGCGAGAGTAAATGGGTGGCTCCTACGAGCTGCAGCTCTCTCTCTCTCTCTCTCTCTCTCTCTCTCTCTCTCTCTCTCTCTCT
>NC_092231.1:9783196-9790696 GCF_036320965.1 Panulirus ornatus
TGTCGCGACCCTGTCTGTCGTTCTCCCGTCTGGCCAGTCCACGTCTGTCGCATCCCTGTCTATCGTGATCCCGTCTGCGGCGCGCCCCTGTCTACGTTGCTCCCGTCTCCCTAAGGGCTGCCAACCATGTTGGTCTCCCCACTTGAGCCCACCAGGGCATTCGGGGGAGTAAGATGTTATTTCCCATTTTTCTTCTTTTTTTCTTTTTTCGCGTCTCTGATGTTGCCTGGCCCCCCGAGAGGTTTCCTTTAGACACGACTGAAGATGCATTATCAGAGGAGTTCCGCAGACGCACGGTGGATGGAGGAGGGCCCTGAGCATCGGGGGGACGGTGGGTACATAAATGGGGTGGGGAGGATGGGACGAGATAGGGAGGTGGGGGGGGGGGGGGGGGGCACAGGTGGGAGGTGGGAAAGGGGAGGGTTGGGAGTGGAGATGAGAGAGCTGGAGATGATGGTCGCCAGAGACGCAGGGGAAGCAAGTATATTTATATATATATATATATATATATATATATATATATATATATATATATATATATATATATATTCCTATAAGTCCACGGGGAAAATGAGTCCGTGGACTTATAGGAATATTTTGATCACGCGCAAAATTGTGATCCTTTCCAACATATATATATATATATATATTGACCAATCAATAAAATTGGATAAAACAGCATTTTTTTTTTTTTTTCAGTGGAAGAATTTGGAGAATTCATAAATTATTTCTTAAAGGCACCCCCAAAACTTGATGAATGTCAAAATTAACGTCTGTGTAGAAATATTTCGCGTCGGAAATCCAAGCAAAACCTATAACGCTGCAAATAAAAAAAATAGAAAACTGGTTTAAGTCTAATGTTCAACAAGTATGAATAAAAAAAATTGAAATTTTTCTATCCTAATTCTTCAAAATCAAAATCTGGTGTCCCATTAAGGACGAAGGGACAAGTGCTCAAATTTAATACAGGAAAAAAATATATAGTTACTCCACTCATTAATTTGCAAAAATTTTAAAAATCATATATTCATCCAAATGTTTTTTGGACGATTTTGATTCACGTTCAGCGCTTCCTTCCATGTTTTCTACTTTTAATTTGCCAAACTGATTCTTTTTTTTTTTTACTTTTCTTCATAAAATCACTACAAAGTGTGAACTTTTATCTTTATTCTTTTAGTCCAATTTTTACTTTTCCAAATCTCTTCCCGGCCATCCATTCGTGACTCACCCAATTTCGAATGTTACCAGATCAATTTCCTTTTTAATTATCTATTTTCTCTAATACTGTCAAATTCTGAAACAAAAAATTGGTAACACTCTATTCACATTGATCAACAATCTTGCATTCTACATAAGAAAAACAAGTAATATCAATAAATATCTTACAATATACATAAATATCTTGTACCTCGCCAGATTTTTGACAGATTAAATTTTTTTTTTGCTTTTTTTTTCCTTGGTTGGTGGGTGGGTGGGTTTGGGTGGGTGGGTGAGTGGGTGGGTTGGGGTGTCAGATTTTGACACCCGCATTTCTCGTCAGGTTTTGGCACTGGACGTACGTACGTACGTACGTACGTACGTCTCATGAAGCACTCTGTACACTGGACCTGAGTGTGTGTGTGTGTGTGTGTGAGAGAGAGAGAGAGAGAGAGAGAGAGAGAGAGAGAGAGAGAGAGAGAGAGAGAGAGAGAGAGAGAGAGAGAGAGAGAGAGAGAGAGAGAGAGATGGACAAACGGGCTTAAATCTGTCACTCGGGACAAGATTACGTAGTCCACGGAGAGGCCCGACTTATCTGGAGCTGGCGCGAGGTACCAAGGACGTCAAGCAAGGGACGACGTCGTTGAGAGAGAGAGAGAGAGAGAGAGTCCACCTCACTAAGGTAAGGATGTTTTGCTGGGCAAGGGCGGCGTGGTTGATAGGACAGGGGGGGGGGGGGGATGGGGGGGTTATTTGACTTCCGTTGCGGGGGAAGATTACAGACCGTGAGGCGTGATGTCAATCTCGGGCAGACTGACATCTCGGGCAGAGGGGGGGCGTCGAGAGAGTGATGTTCGCGGGACATCAAGGGGTGGAGGTAACCTTCAGCTTTTGGGCGGCCCTTGGGAAATGATGTAAGGTGTCAGGAGTGACGTCAGCCTTAGGGACGACGTCAGGGTGATGTCACCCTCAGGCAGGACGTCAAGAGTGACGTCAGCCTCAAGAGAGACGTTGGGAAGTGGTGTCAGCCTGAGGCGGAACGTCAGAAGTGATGTCAGCCTCAGGCAAGACATCAAGGGTGATGTTGGTCACAAGGAGGACGTCAGGAATGATGTTAGCCTCAAGCAGGTCTCTGAGGCCTGGCCTGGAGTCTCTTCCTGGCCTGGAGTCTGAAAGGCCTGGCCTGGAGTCTCTGAGGCCTGGCCTGGAGTCTCAGAGGCTTGGCCTGGAGTCTCAGAGGCCTGGCCTGGAGTCTCAGAGGCCTGGCCTGGAGTCTCTGAGGCCTGGCCTGGAGTCTCTGAGGCCTGGCCTGGAGTCTCAGAGGCCTGGCCTGGAGTCTCTGAGGTTCTCCAGTTGTGGCATGACTCGTCTCCATCGTTAGTTCTGTAAGGACGTGGGACGGTAAATGACGTTGTTGATGACGTGTGTTGTTGTCTCTTCCAGGAAGTGTAACGTTTCCTTCCAATTAGCATCACATCCCTCCATCCCCATACGTTCCATCTACATCTCCCCTCCGTCCCTCCCTCCCTCACACCTGCTCCATCTACACCTTGACTCCCACAACCTCCTCCTCTACAGAGAGGGAATGTAAGGCACTATTACTCTATCCTATTTATCTCTTCTATACCAATATTCGTCAAGAGTAGTCACCATTTTTCTGTTCCTCCTCTCGAATCCTGTCCTTCCCAGATTCATCATATTCTCGCGGACCAAATACCATACCTGGTCTACCTCATCTTAACTCCCCCCTACGTGTCATTATCTTTTCTGACCAACACATCGGGTAGTTTACTACTCGCAGCAAGTCTCCTTAGTTTATCATCATTCACCTACGTGTCTTGTCTGTAAGCCTGTCTACCAACCCACCCACCTACCAGTTCTTCCTTCAACCTCAATGCACTCCCTCCTCTAACGCTCTGCGTCGCTTTTCACACTTGAAAATGTATTTTCAGACTCATTTTTCCCCCACAACAGACAGATTCCTCAGTGCCTCTCTCTCTCTCTCTCTCTCTCTCTCTCTCTCTCTCTCTCTCTCTCTCTCTCTCTCTCTCTCTCTCTCTCTCTCACATCCCCCGACCCTCCCAAACACTACTCTCCTTCATCTGTTGATTCTTCCTGTCCATCGACCCCCTCTGACGCCCACCTCCCTCCAACACGGCCGTCGTCCTGGGAGAGAGAGAGAGAGAGAGAGAGAGAGAGAGAGAGAGAGAGAGAGAGAGAGAGAGAGAGAGAGAGAGAGAGAGAGAGGGAGGGAGAGAGAGAGAGAGAGGGGGCAAGTGGTGGTGGCAGTGGCAGTGGCGGAGGCGACCAAGCCACCGAGGTAAGAGCGTTATCGCTTCCCATCCGTCCTCAGCAACGTCCACATCCGGCCAAAACAAGAGCCCCCACTGGAAGCTGCGCGACTTGTTGGAGACGCTGGGGTGGGCACGGACGCGACGGGGGAGTCGTCAGCTGAATATACGTCGACGTACCAGTGTCTATCAAGAGGCCAGCCGCGCTTCACGATCTATCGAGAGGCCGCGCTTCACGATCTATGGAGAGGCCGCGCTTCGTTATCTATCAAGAAGCCGAGCTTCGCTATCTATCAAAAGGCCGAGCTTCGCTATCTATCAAGAAGCCGCGCTACTCTATCTATCAAGAGGCCGCGCTTCACGATCTATCGAGAGGCCGCGCTTCGTTATCTATCGAGAGGCCGCGCTTCACGATCTATCAAGAGGCCGCGCTTCACGATCTATCGAGAGGCCGCGCTTCGTTATCTATCGAGAGGCCGCGCTTCGTTATCTATCAAGAGGCCGCGCTTCACTATCTATCACGAGGCGACGCTCCGCCCTCCACTCCCTCGGGGTCGAAATGTTCCTAGACCAGACAGATAGACAGACAGACAGACAGATAGACAAGTCAGGTGGTGTGTGTGTGTGTGTGTGTGTGTGTGTGTGTGTGTGTGTGTGTGTGTGTGTGTGTGTGTGTGTGTGTGCACGTGACAGAAGTCAGCATTCGAAGGGAGAATCTGTCAGGGAGGAAGGCCATCAGTTGGCCACCTCACCAGGGCCACAGTGACGTCCTGCCTAGGGCTGACATCAGTCCTGACGTCCTGCCTAGGGCTGACATCACTCCTGACGCCCTGCCTGAGGCTGACATCACTCCTGACGTCCTGCCTGAGGCTGACATCACTCGTGACACACACACACACACACACATCGTGAGGAGGTTGTGTGGTGTCGTCCGTAAAAACGTCGCTGAGGCACGTACGTGCCTCTCGTCGTCCGTCATCACGGCCACAGACCTTATACAAGGTCCGGCGACCCCTCCCGACTTGTGTGTGGGTGAACCGTCACCCTCCCTTATACCTCAGGACCAGCCGACCATGCTAAGGGCTTTGTTACTTCCACTCTCCCTCACACCTCGTGCCGTCGTGCCTTAATGTGTTGCTTCCAGTCGCCCTCACACCCCGTTCCACCGTGCCTCAAAGTGATGTTTCCAGACCCTCCTCACACTCCGTTCCACCGTGCCTTAATGTGTTGCTTCCAGTCTCCCTCACACCCCGTTCCACCTACGCTCGTTTTCAAAGCTTTTTTTTTTCTTCTTCTTTCTTTTCACTGCAGAGATCAGACTCTCAGCAGGTCGAGGCACATCGCCTTGAGGGATCGTCCGCCAAGGCTCAGCTTCGCAGCAGTGAGGTAAGTGTGTGGGACGGCCAATCATGGCATCTTTATCAGAACGTGTCGACGTGTTGACCAAGCTTCTTGCCACACCTCTCTCTCTCTCTCTCTCTCTCTCTCTCTCTCTCTCTCTCTCTCTCTCTCTCTCTCTCTCTCTCTCTCTCTCCTCTTGCCTCATTCAGCAGTGCAGCATGTGTGATGGAGATGGACCCCACCACACGAGGCCATGACTGTACCCCTCCACCACCCCAGCCTCACACAGCATACCCTCCATCACCCCAGCCTCACACAGCATACCCTCCATCACCCCAGCCTCACACAGTATACCCTCCATCACCCCAGCCTCACACAGTATACCCTCCATCACCCCAGCCTCACACAGTATACCCCCCAGCACCCCAACCTCACACAGTATACCCCCCAGCACCCCAACCTCACACAGTATACCCTCCAGCACCCCAGCCTCTCACAGTATACCCTCCACCACCCCAACCTCACACAGTATACCCTCCAGCACCCCAGCCTCATACAGTATACCCTCCATCACCCTAGCCTCACACACATATACTCTTATGAGAGGGCAAAATACACCATGCAGGGGTATGGCACACCTAGTGTCATGATTATACAAAGCTGTTATAATAGTCTTGTACCTACACTACTTTGCACCATGCCTCAGCGGTGTGTCGTACACCAGGAGCGCACCTTGGGGATGTGCCGTATACATTGGGTGCACCTTACCCCAGGGGCGTAACTTACCCCAGGGGCGTACCTTAGGTGCACGTAAAGTACCTCAAGGGTGAACCTTAAGGGCTGTACCTTAAGGCTGTGACATACCTCGATGGTGTACGCTAGGAACGTACCTTATATCAAGGATGTACCTTAAGGACTGTACCTCACCTCTTAAGGTGTGCCTTAGAGCTGTACCTTACCTCAAAGGGTGTACCCTCAGGTCTGTTCCCTTATCTCTAAGGGATGTACCTTACCTCAGAAGGCCGTACCTTACCCAACAGTCGTTACATCAGGGCTAGACCTTACCTTAGTGAGGTGGGGACTCCAGCAACACCGTACATCGACACTTACCTGCAAAGAATCAAAAGAATTCGTCAGCGGAGAGCGAAGAGACAAGATGTGGAGTAACAGACAGACACAGACAGACACACAGACAGACACGGAGATATGCACATACAGACAGACAGACAGACAGTCACACAGACACGGAGATATGCATATACAAACAGACAGACACACAGACACGGAGATATGCACATACAGACAGACAGACAGACAGTCACACAGACACGGAGATATGCATATACAAACAGACAGACACACAGACACGGAGATATGCACATATAGACAGACGGATAGACACACAGACACGGAGATATGCATATACAAACAGACAGACAGACACACAGACACGGAGATATGCACATATAGACAGACGGATAGACACACAGACACGGAGATATGCATATACAAACAGACAGACACACAGACACGGAGATATGCACATATAGACAGACGGATAGACACACAGACACGGAGATATGCATATACAAACAGACAGACACACAGACACGGAGATATGCATATACAGACAGACAGACAGACGCGGGGACATGCACAGACACACACAGAGACTCGGAGGCAACCCGGCATGAAGAAAAAGTATAATGAATATGAATAACCACACACACACACACACACACACACACACACACGGCCTCTCAGGTCGCCCGAAGGACGTTGGCGTTATTGAGGAAGGACCTCCACCAAGTAGTTCCGAACTGCACGTCGGCAAAATAAGATAAAAGGAACAAGTGAGGATGGGGGGACATGGCGGGCAAGTGTGTGTGTGTGTGTGTGTGTGTGTTTCCGAGCGGAGAGAGAGAGAGAGAGAGAGAGAGAGAGAGAGAGAGAGAGAGAGAGAGAGAGAGAGAGAGGAAAAGAACCCATTAAACAACTTTCTTTACAGCTGAACCGGGAGAGGCTGCGGTGTGCTCTGGCGAGGGACTAACGGTGGAAGTGAGTGTGACACATTCAGTAGTATATATATAGCTCGTGGGGGGGGTTGTTGTCTCTGTGGTTCGAAACCCCCAACCCAACCCTTCCCTCCCTCCCCACCTTCACCGCAGCCCACGTTTATTTGGACACACACACACACACACACACACACACACACACACACACACACACACACACACGTGTACGAGGTAAATATCGTCTTGGCTCGGGGGGGGGCGGCGGCTCGGCGCCCGGGCTGGCCAAGACGACGGTCATCAACACGCGCTCCTCCCGACCACCTCACGCTAGATGACGCCTCTGGAGACGTGAGCACACCGTCTCTGTCGGTGGAAGCGAACCACGTCCCGAAAAGCTTCGTTTTCCGACCGGCTGTATATAAACGGGACGCGCGTCATTCGAATGAACGCCCCTCTTTGAATCTCTCTCTCTCTCTCTCTCTCATTCCAAATCGGTTCTATTTAAAAGCACCGGTCCACCTGAGGGGAAGGTTGAGGGAAAGGTTGGGGGGGAGGGAGCGCTCCATTCCCTACAGCGGTCCATGGGGAATCGCCAGTGAGGCAAAGGGGGATGATGACGACAGATGACACGGGGAGGTGGGGCTGGGATTGGGGCT
>NC_092231.1:9795696-9820696 GCF_036320965.1 Panulirus ornatus
TTGGTCAATCTCTCCTCACTCATTCTCTCCATGTGCCCAAACCATTTCAAAACACCCTCTTCTGCTCTCTCAACCACGCTCTTTTTATTTCCACACATCTCTCTTACCCTTACGTTACTTACTCGATCAAACCACCTCACACCACACATTGTCCTCAAACATCTCATTTCCAGCACATCCATCCTCCTGCGCACATCTCTATCCATAGCCCACGCCTCGCAACCATACAGCATATATATATATATATATATATATATATATATATATATATATATATATATATATATATATATATATATATATATATATATTCCTATGAATCCACGGGGAAAGTCAAACACGATAGGTTCCCAAGTGCACTTTCGTGTAATACTCACATCATCAGGGGAGACACAAGAGAGAAATATAACAGTCAGTTGATGTACAACGAAGAGACGTAGCTAGGACGCCATTTGGTAAACATGTGATTGTCCAAGACAGACAACGAGCGTACCATACACTTATTATGTGGACAAGAAGGTGCATTGTTTACAAATTGCATCAACAATAACATATATATGACCGTACGGAACAACAGCAGAAAGGTCCTATGGTAATAACACCTAACACTGGTTCCCCATGATCCGTATTTCTTCCAAGCAGATCCCCTCCTCTGCGAGGGAGAGGAGTCCTCAATGATGTGTTCCCTTACACCAGCACGAGGGAGGGGGAGTTTCCTCTCGACGGCTGAAATGGCCACCTCCGTCAATGATCGAGTCCACTCCAAGCAAATTTCTCTCTCTCTCTCTCTCTCTCTCTCTCTCTCTCTCTCTCTCTCTCTCTCTCTCTCTCTCTCTCTCTCTCTCTCCCACTGTGTGCCTGGACGACTGAAGCGTCCGTGTGGTGGGAGCAAACAGATGACGGCCCCCGTGAGAGGCAAAAGTTCTCTCCCTGGGGGTGAAGGGAAGCAGGTCTTCTCTTCCAGTTAAGGAGCGTCAAGAGACGGCCGGAGGGGGTTGAGGAGGACTGGCCACCGGGGTAAGGTCGGTGGGGGCTAGAAGGAGGAGGCAGCCTGTGTAAGAGTCCCGTTGCGGACCGGATGACATGACAGCTATCCAGGCACCATCATGGCCACCTGCACTAACCCAGCCCAACGCCAGCTCTCCCCTGGCGTCACCTCCCTCACAGACTCCCCCAGAGGTAACTTGCATCATTTACCTCCTCCTGAGGGCAGGGCAGCGTCTCCTGCAGCGTGAGGAGAGCAGCTGCAGAGACTCTCTGCACTCAGGTCGTGTCCGGGTCGCACTGCACGGCCGGCTGCTGCAAACTGTTTACATAACGATTCTGTTCGCTGGGAACGTTGTGCGCCAGGTACTGCACTCCCGTTCGCCGGGAATGCTGTGCGTCTCCAAGCAGTGCTTTAGATATACATAAATTCAAACGAGAACAGACCACTGGGTCTTAACGAGGCTGTTGGAGATAGTAGAGGGGGGGAAGAGAAATTCGCGGATTAGTGTGGTAAGGGTAGAAAGAGATGCACATATGTCATTCGTGGATCTGAAGCCATCTATCAAATCTACCTTAAACGTACGTTACGGCTACGGTTCTCAGCGGCTCTAACTGGTAAATCAGTCCACACGCTTAACAATCCGGCTGGCTCTTCTGAAGAAGAATAAAAGAAGAAAAGAAGAAAAAAAAAATACCTCGTCTCGTTCGAGGTGGAAACCTCTATCTTAAGGGGAGAGAGAGAGAGAGAGAGAGAGAGAGAGAGAGAGAGAGAGAGAGAGAGAGAGAGAGAGAGAGAGAGAGAGAGAGAGAGAGAGAATGAAGTAAAGCTTTTTCCCTGGCGTCTTGGGAGTTCCATGGACAGAGGTGTGTCGCCGGAAGCGTACAAATCGAATTTCCAAGCGACTGTGTATACAAACTTTCCCGGGCATTCTCTCTCTCTCTCCACTCTCTCTCTCTCTCTCTCCATTCTCTCTCTCTCTCTCTCTCTCTCTCTCTCTCTCTCTCTCTCTCTCTCTCTCTCTCTCTCTCTCTCTGGACACGGCTCGGGAACAGCAGTCTTACCACGTCATCCAAAATAACACCGAGTCAAATGTCATTCATTTGATGAGAAAGATTTAAAAAAGAGGAAGGAAAATATAACAAAAAAAAAAAAAAAATGGGTAAAAGACTCAGTTGTCGAGGAAGTTCTTCACATCTTTTTTTTTTGCAGAGCAATAGAAAATATAAGTCTAGGAGGACAAAAAAAAATGTGAGGGTAACAAAAACGATTCTATTTTTGGCGTTGAGCGGAGGAAAGTTTTTGACAGTGCGAGGCGGGCGGGCGGGCGGCCGGGCGTTCGCGGGCGGGTATGGGCGGGCGTTCGCGGGCGGGCATGGGCGGGCGTTCGCGGTCGGGCATGGGGCGGGTATGGGCGGGCGTTCGCGGGCGGGCATGGGGCGGGTATGGGCGGGCGTTCGCGGGCGGGCATGGGCGGGCGTTCGCGGTCGGGCATGGGGCGGGTATAGGCGGGCGTTCGCGGGCGGGTGGTTACGTAGACCCCTTCTGGAGACGCTCCTGCCGGCCGGATCTATACCTGATATACTTCTTCATTATTTCCATTTTTCCGTAATCAAATATTTGGGCTCGTCGTGTCGACTGGCCGATGTGTGTCTGTCTCACCTTCGGCAAGAGGAGGAGGAAGAGGAGTAGGAGGAGGAGGAGGAGGAGGAGGAGGAGGAGGAGGAGGAGGAGGAGTCTTCCTCATGATTTCACAATCACTTCTCAAGATAGACTTCCTTAAGACTCGCTGGCTGGCAGAGATAAAGAGAAATGAGCGAACTATTCCAGATATGTATTTGTGTGTGTGTGTGTGTGTGTGTGTGTGTGTGTGTGTGTGTGTGTGTGTGTGTGTGTTGTGTGTGTGTGTGTGTGTGTTGTGTGTGTGTGTGTGTGTGTGTGTGTGTGTGTGTGTGTGTGTGTGTTGTGAGTGTGTGTGTGTGTGTGTGTGTGTGTGTTGTGTGTGTGTGTGTGTGTGTGTGTGTGTGTGTGTGTGTGTGTGTGTGTGTGTGTTGTGAGTGTGTGTGTGTGTGTGTGTGTGTTGTGTGTGTGTGTGTGTGTGTGTGTGTGTTACTAAGAGATGTGGTTCCCTGTGATTGGTTTAATATCCCCTGGGATTAAAAAGAACTAGTTCCCTTCAACTGGTTTAATATTACCAGAGACTTAAAAAAGAAAAAAAAAAACAGTTCCCTGTGATGGGTTTAAAATTCCCAGGAAAATGAGATCCCGTTGGTAGAGAGAGAGAGAGAGAGAGAGAGAGAGAGAGAGAGAGAGAGAGAGAGAGAGAGAGAGAGAGAGAGAGAGAGAGAGAGAGAGAGCAGCATAAAGCGAGGGCATGAGTCAATTATGATGACCCAGACTCCCTCCCTCCCTCTCTCCTTCCCTCCCTCCCTCCCTCTCTCCACCCCTCACTCACTCCCTCCCTCACTCCCTCCCTCCCTCCCTCCCTCCACCCCATCACAAGATCAGGATCCGAAACCATTATGATGCCCTCGTCCTCCCTTCCGCCGGGAACCCCCCTTGTGATGGGCTCGGTGACGCCCTGGCCCCCACAGCAGACAACATCCCTCACAGTAATGCCCAAATGAGTCAGGGATCACCAACCACGCCTGCCTGCAAGACCTCAAACCTGCACCTCCAAAACGACGAAGCTTGTGTCCATAAACACTACAAATCCTCCATGCCTACAAACTGGCCCAATAGCAGCTACGGCTACAAAATTATATAAAAAAAAGATGCAGTAGCCACGTCCATAATGTAGTTGACAAGACCACACAGTAGCGGTCACGCATACAGCAAAGAGCTCTACACCAGAGACCGGGGCTCAGGTGCTCTCCCACAGAGACGGTGTAGAGCACTCGGGGCTCAGGTGGTCTCCCACAGAGACGGTGTAGAGCACTCGGGGCTCAGGTGGTCTCCCACAGAGACGGTGTAGGGCACTCGGGGCTCAGGTGGTCTCCCACAGAGACGGTGTAGAACACTCGGGGCTCAGGTGGTCTCCCACAGAGACAGTGTAGAGCACTCGGGGCTCAGGTGGTCTCCCACAGAGACGGTGTAGGGCACTCGGGGCTCAGGTGGTCTCCCACAGAGACGGTGTAGAACACTCGGGGCTCAGGTGGTCTCCCACAGAGACGGTGTAGAGCACTCGGGGCTCAGGTGATGGAGTGTGTGGTGTGTGTGAGCGCGCCCGAAGCGGCCGCACGTCACGCCGGACCAGGACGGAGGAAATAAAAATACGAGGAGGAGGAGGATGATGAGGAGGAGGAGGAGGATGAGGAGGAGGAGGAGGAGGAGGAGGAGGAGGAGGAGGAGGAGGAGGAGGAGGAGGCGCCGCTGCTGCTGACCCGCTGGCTTGACGGCGGCGACGGACGAAGCCCGTTGTGTGGTCACGTCCACCCTGACGCCACCAGCCCCATACCTCTCTCTCTCTCTCTCTCTCTCTCTCTCTCTCTCTCTCTCTCTCTCTCTCTCTCTCTCTCTTTGTAGGTTGTAAGAGTCGCAGGCAGCCAGTGGGGGAGAGGGAGAAGGTTAGGGTAGGTGTGTGTGTGTGTGTGTGTGTGTGTGTACATATATATATATATATATATATATATATATATATATATATATATATATATATATATATATATATATATATATATATATATATATATACATATATATATATATATATATATATATATATATATATATATATATATATATATATATATATATATATATATATATATATATATATATTACCGGTACTCGTCCCCGCCTGGGCATAGGGGGGGATGGAGTCACAGCGAATGGGCTGCGCGATGAGCCAGCACTTCAGTCGCTGTCACGTCTCACTCCTATGGCCCACAGGTAACTAGTTTGCCTTTGCTTCCTGCCTCTCGCGCGACACACGTAAGGCCACTGGCATTCGGAAGTCCGCAAAACACACAATCCCCCTCCTCCATCTTCCTACATAGTGGGGGGGAACTGAAAATGTATAACTCGAAAGACACATTCTTCGTAATACTTAGTTCCCCCCCCTCCCCCCAGCGGTTAGCGCTACGTTCTAGCCCTACTTTCTGACAAAATCTCTTCGTAAGCTCTCTCTCTCTCTCTCTCTCTCTCTCTCTCTCTCTCTCTCTCTCTCTCTCTCTTATCAGACATAGTCAATTACCCTTTCAGACGATAAGGACATATATAAGGTCACGCAAATCAACACAGTTTCCCCTCACGCGATCTCTCTCTCTCTCTCTCTCTCTCTCTCTCTCTCTCTCTCTCTCTCTCTCTCTCTCTCTCTCTCTCTCACACACACACACACACACACACACACACACACACACAGCACATCAGCGAGGCTTTTTATCCCCGCTGTTAATCTGGATTATACACTGGACGATCGTTGGCCTGAGGTCTAGCAGTGTGGAATACCCAGAGAAGCGATGGTAGCGGCTCGCTAGGCAGGTCTCGCGAGATGGGAGGGAGGGGAGGGAAGAGCGGGGGCCTGTGACGGTCAGCTGACTGGAAGTAAACAAACCCATCAATACATCAGGTCAGGGGACACTGATGCCAACAACGTGAACGTGGTCATGATCATCACAAACCCTCCTTCAAACACCTTCAAGGTGGCGGTCAATATAACAGTGAGGACGTGTCCACACACTCCCTGTGTGCCTTGACTCTTTTTAGGTGTCAGGACGGCACGGAAGGACATTGTATGACGGGGGGGTTCCCCTCCAAAAACTCCGTCCGGTCACCATCAGCTGATGTGTGTGAGAGAGAGAGAGAGAGAGAGAGAGAGAGAGAGAGAGAGAGAGAGAGAGAGAGAGAGAGAGAGAGAGAGAGAGAGATGCTAAACGTCGCTTTCCATCTGTACGTACGTATATATATGTATATATATATATATATATATATATATATATATATATATATATATATATATATATATATATATATATATATATATATATATATATATATATATATTCCTATGAGTCCACGGGGAAAATGAAACACGATAAGTTCCCAAGTGCACTTTCGTGTAATAATCACATCATCAGGGGAGACACAAGAAAGAAATATAAGTCAGTAGATATACATCGAAGAGACGAAGCTAGGACGCCATTTGGTAAACATGTGATTGTCCAAGACATACCATGTCCACGCCCAAAATTGTGATTCTTTCCAATATATATATATATATATATATATATATATATATATATATATATATATATATATATATATATATATATATATATATATATATATATATATACGGAGAGACCTTAACCTTACTGTGACGTCAGCACCTTAAGCCAGCTGGTGCGACCGACACGTATGCAAATTGCCACTGTCTTCATCTCCCACCACTGCAGGTGCGGTCATGAACGTACATGACACCCTGTAGTTAACTGGAACACATACCACTGGCCGGGTGAGGTCAGGACTGGATGTGTGTGTGTGTGTAAGCTGCCCTTACTCCCGTGGGAACCAGCAGAGGAGACCAGAACTGTGCGAACTACGAAAAAAAAGAACAGAAAAACTACTGACTGGCGTGTGAACGTTCAAGAGATGGGGGGAAGAAGAAGAAGAAGAAGAAGAAGAAGAAGAAGAAGAAGAAGAAGAAGAAGAAGAAGAAGAAGAAGAAGTTCGGCGGGGCACCCACACGTGTTTAAATCTCTCTCTCTCTCTCTCTCTCTCTCTCTCTCTCTCTCTCTCTCTCTCTCTCTCTCTCTCTCTGCCAGTCACATAAAAATCGTAATCACACGAACATACACACGATTCGTCGTCTGCCCCACTTTCTAGTCATCGGAATAAACAACTGTGCCACACTTCCACCGTGACGCTGTTCGTTTCTGTGTCAGGCAGGCAGACGTTCATTTACACCGTGGCACAGAGGGGAGGAAGGCACAGCACCAATCTGTGGCCCCCTGTGTATATATATATCATGGGCCTCCGTGGAGTGGCGATTAGCGTTCCTGACCGTGACGCATTCACGGGCCGCCCAAGGTCGAGCGCACAGGTTCGAATCCCAGCTGTGGCACCACCAGGTACTCAAAAGTCAAAACACCTAAAAGAGCTCACTTAAAAGGATCGCTTAAAACCAGTACGAGAGCGAAGAGACTCGACGTTCATTTCAGAAGGTTCAAACACCATCACTGTGTTGTGAGTCGGGGAGGGCAGGTGTGTGGTGCATCACGAGGTGTGGTGTCTACTTTGATCTGCACCAGCCAATTCGAAGGGTCCCGGCCTTGGTGCCCATCATGGTGGACGGTGGACAGTGGTGAGGAGGGAAGGAGGGGGAAAGACGGGCGGGTGTATGGGAAAGACGGACAGGTGTGGGGGAGAAATTGATTGGTGTGGGGGAGGAGACGGACATGTGGGGTGGGGGGAGACAGACAGGTGTGGGGTAGAGGAGAGGGTGAGTGAAGGAGGGAGTTTTGTGGGTAGGACCTACCTACGAGTACTAGACACGAGGCAGGAGTAGCGCGTAGTGCTCACCGCTGTGAGAGAATTGGGCGGGGGGATGAAGGAGGAGGTGAGAGTTAGGGTGGAGGGAGTGAGTGTGGAGGGAAAGAAAGAGTGAGGGGAGAAGGAAGGAGGAAAGGAGAATGAGAGTCGAGGAAAGCTGTGAGGTACGGAGGTGAGGCAGAGCTATGGAGAGGTGGAGGGTTGTGGAGTGAGGATGCGAGGAGAGGGAGTGAGGTAGGTGAAGGGAAGATGAGGATGTGAGTTCACCGGCTGAGGTGAGGAGCGACCAAGAGGCATGGGGAAAGAGGGGTGGGTGGGTTGGGTTGTGAGTTGAAAGAGTGAGGTAAAAGGTTAGAAAAGAATATGTGGGGGCGAAGCGGAGTGAGGAAATGAGGTAGGAGGTGAGGCTCCTAGACCTGAAGGATATGAAACTCAGACAAATGTGAGGAGGATGAGGAGGAGGAGGAGGGAATGGAAGGTTGTGGTGGAGGGAGAGAGGGAGGAGGTGCTGCCAACCCCACCAGCAAGGGCGAGACAACACCCAATTACCACCAGTTAATAACAACCACATCATAATTTTTAGCAGCAAGCCACTTACTAGTTCCCACATGTACCCCCCCCCCTTCCCCCCAAGCCTCGTTCCTCTGGCCTAGACCACCACCTGTTTACTCCTTCCTCCCCCAGCCTCGTCCCTCTGGCCTAGACCACCACCTGTTTACTCCTCCCTCCCCCAGCCTCGTCCCTCTGGCCTAGACCACCACCTGTTTGCTCCTCCCTCCCCCAGCTTCGTCCCTCTGGCCTAGACCACCACCTGTTTGCTCCTCCCTCCCCCAGCCGCGTCCCTCTAGCCTAGACCACCACCTGTTTGCACCTCCCTCCCACAGCATACCACCTGTATGCTCCTCCCTCCCCCAGCCTCGCAAGTTCCTCAAACACCTGCAGGTGAGAGCAGACAGCCGCGTCCACCACCCACCAGCTGCGACTGCTGCAGGAGGCCTGAACTTACCCTAGGTACCGTTACACAGGTCTGATGAAGCGTTCCAAGATTAATGGTCAAATTACCTGCGGCAACGCCTGAGGTTCAAGCAACTCCCACCCCCCTCTGGGTTCATCAGCATCATTCCCTTCAGCCTTTTAAAAAAATATCCAGTATTTTTACGAGGCATGGAACACACACACGTACGTATTCCCGCTCCGCTGGAGTTGTTTACCTATGCAAAAAAAATGGCTCATTTACATGTAAATCTCTCTCTCTCTCTCTCTCTCTCTCTCTCTCTCTCTCTCTCTCTCTCTCTCTCTCTCTCTCTCTCTCTCTCTCTCTCTCTCTCTCTCTCATTCCTCGAGAGATGAGGAACGACTTGGGGCAATGAGGAGGAGAAGAAGACCATCCCTTCATCTGCTGGGACTGGTGTTATTCGCCATCAGACGCGGCGCTCCCCACCCCCAACCAACCCACCCCCCCACCGTAAAGTCTTTTAGTTGAAACTTGCTTCGCCTCTAGACTTAATAAGTTGTAAACGAGAGAAAATGGGAAGCGGGCGCATTTTGACTTCATCTTTTATTTATGGAAAGGTTAAGTGTGGAGCGATTTCTAAATTTTCCTTCTTGCGTCCAACCTCTCACGAGTGAATTAATGGAACGAGAGAAAAATACCCGTCGAGGCACACACACACACACACACACACACACACACATACAAACCGAGTCCGTCACTATAATGACCCCTTGCACCAACCACCGCCCTTATAGACATATGCAATAAAACTCCCCTACCAACTATTGTGTACATCGTGAACAACTGCAGGGAGAGCATGAGTGAAGGGCACACATCCAGGGAGTAGGTGGAGGCCAGTATAGATCGTATAGTGGGTGGGTACAGTACGTGGGCAAAGGAGGGTGACAGTTGCGTCCGAGTGGGAGACCAGGGAACCTAAAACGGGTATGTCCCCTTCTCCCATGGCGGAGGTCTAGGCTACATCAATACATAATATAATGTTACAGGATATAAGAGTTATGATGACAGCAATATAGCAGTTCAGCTTTCCCCATGGTGACCTTTAGGCCAACTGACTGCTACATGACTGTGACACAGCCAACGTGAAAACATACATCAACCAATGTTCATTATTCAATGTATCGTATGTCAACACAATGCTACCGCAATCCAACCAATGTGTAACTTGACATTACCTAATGTTCATCTAATTACTACTATATGTATGATGTACAAACCATAGAATTCTCTCCGTAAAACTTCCTTGGTCTTAAGTTGTTGTGTAACTGATTGACTAGTTCATCCTAAGCTATTATGTCATTAACTGCCTAGTTCATCCTAAGCTATCCTGTAACTAATTGCCTAATTCATCCGAAGCTATTATGTGATTAATCACCTAGTTACTATTATGAGCCCCTAATTCTGTAATTTCTCATCTATACATTTTCAGCAGAATATCTGTCCGAATTCAACGAACCGCTCTTTATCTATTTCATCTGTGCTCACACACACACACACACACACACACACACACACACACACACACACACACACACACAGCTGGAGAGATTGCAGGCAAGAGCATGTAGAACCATCCTGGGGCCCATCTTCCACCACAAACGAAGAAAGAACGCCCTCATCTTACTGAACCTGTCCATCCTCCTCTTCGACCAACACCGGCAGTTCACACGGCGGACTGGCAATAAAGTACTCACACAACCCCCCATCCCATACCCCGTCACCGAGACCTCACCCCCGTCCACTCCCACGAACCGCTGTTCGCCACCATCAACATCCTAAACGACTCTTTGAAAATCGCACAGCGAAGCACGTAAACAGCTCAGTAACGTCAGTTCGTGTGCATTACTTTTAACTGTCCATTATCAGTTCATGTTTCAATGATCCTGGTTAAGTGCATCCAGCAGAAAACCACAGGCGTTACTCAGTCACCATGTTCCTGTATGTCTCCCACCTCAATCTACGTAGATGTACCTCCCTCTTTGTGTTTCTCCAAAGCGTGCGAATCTCTTGAAGCTAAAGCTATTTTTTTTTTCCTAATCAAATAGTTTATTATCAAGCCCCCTCCTCCCTCCTCTTCTGTAACACCTCAACTGTGTATTTTCAGCAGAATGACTGCCAGAAGTTATATAACAAAAAAAAAAATCTTTATTCACTCATTTATCGTTATTATATTCAGCCGAGTTTACCCATACTTTCTTTCTTTATTCATTTAGTGTTATTACAATCTGCTGGATTTATCCAAGAATTTTGAGGAGTAATATGCTCTTGGATAACGGACGGGGCGACACGAGGGTGAAGAAAAAAAATCTTTCTCAGAAATACAGATATAGTAATACAAATACTAATCACACACACACACACACACACACACACACACACACACACACACACACACGAGGAAAGACACGGGACATGAACAAGGTCAAGACGACTCCGCGAGACTCCTTCCCCGTCTGACTCGAGACAGATGACCTCCTCACCACGGTGAGGCAGGCCAGGTCGAGACCCTACGTGGCTGCTGTGACGGTGGACCACGAGTGCGTTCACAGGAGTAACGAAGACCTTTGGTGCTCAAGGCTCTGCGTCTCATTCCACGTCATATGAATGAAAGTTACGGATCAGGAAAGATGCAGAAATGAGACCATATGGATCTACAAGACTCCAAAGGACTCCAGGTAGAAGAGAACGCCTGGCGAGGAGGCCCCCTGACACATGCTATAATGGGGGACGATTATAGAGTAGTTCTTCATCATCATCCCACTGACGTGCGTGGTGAGGGAGCCTCGTACGCAACATCCCACTGACGTGCGTGGTGAGGGAGCCTCGAACGTATCATCCCACTGACGTGCGTGGTGAGGGAGCCTCGAGCGCATCATCCCACTAACGTGCGTGGTGAGGGAGCCTCGTACGTATCATCCCACTGACGTGCGTGGTGAAGGAGCCTCGAACGCATCATCCCACTGACGTGCGTGGTGGAGGAGTGTCGTACGTGTCTCTCAATTAGAAACCACGTTCCTCCCTCCTCACTGTTTTAGTTCCCCTCACCTTTGCCAAACTGCTCCCTACCCCTACAAAGATGTAGAGGTGAATCACCTTACCTACCACCACGGGTAGGTACTCCTACACTGAGTTCGTGCCGTACAGTGATTGTAAAGAAAAATACCCTCACGGACCTGTGGGAACAGCTGTGTTTATCACGAGTTCATGTAGGACTTTCCTTCCATAAAGTCAGAACATCTTTTGAACTTATTTTCAGAGGAGGTGGCTGACCAGTACAGTACCAACTCCAACCAGTACAAACCACATGTGCGCACTTACTACTCTGGTCTCCCACTCGACACCCGTCGAAGACCCAGCACAGCACCTGGGGCCGACGTAGAGACATTGCACATCTTAACGTTCGGCCGGCTCCCGACTCCCACAATACATCATTTTGGACTATGGATTCCACGCTATCATTCCTCTGGATTCATAAGTGAGGATGGAATAAACCAAAACAAAAATATTACGTCAGCACCATCACAGAAAGAACCTGTCCTCGCTCCTTCCCTGAGAGATGTGTGCCGTTGGATCTCAAGGTGAAGGAACCCTGAGATACATTGAGCATTAATGAGACTAATGTGGCAGTGAGACTTATCCTTCAATCACATGAACCGTAACCTCTTATCATAAGGCCCTCCGCACCAAAGCTCTTTACGAAGTACGCTTTCCAAAGGTCTTATTTATTACCCTACCAATAACCCCTGAGAAATGTGAACATCAGTCGGCGTCTTGGAGAGGACTTAAAAAGCGGAGCAGTCTGAAGACAAACCCTTTCTCTTCTGTTTCTGTCTTAATCACCTCTCCGCTGACGAGGCACCTCGATCTGTGGACAGTCACTTCTTCGCCCCTATATCTACCAGGGACTCCTCCAGCACCGACACCCCTCGGCCTACCAGCCTACCTCCCTAGCCTTACCATCATCCCTTACCTCAATGCAGGATCTGAAAGTTCTCTGACATCGACACAGCCTCCCTCCAGGTGCAGCAATGCGGTGTGACCACTGGATAAACCTATCAAACTAAAAGTTCTCTGAACTCGCCTTAATCCCTCTACCCCATCATCAGTGATTCTCTCCGGTCATCAGAACGTCCTCGCTGACTGGAGGACTTCAGAAGTCTCTCCTGTAGTGAAGTCAGCGAACCGACGACAATCTCTCTGTGAGTCACAATCCACTCTCATCATCCCTGACCGATCCCCCCCAACCTACCCCTTAAAAAGCTTTGTGTTCTATCTGGCTCACCCAGACACCACGGGCTCCCTGCATCCTCGAGCAGTGTGGGTGTATGAAGATCTCCTCTTTACCGCCGACTGCCTCGTCTTTGACCTTACGTAGCGCAATTTACATAAAGTCGTTGAGTTCACCGAAGACATTGACCTGGTCCACCACAGCATAACCATCAACAGAGCGGAAGACGCACTCATGGCTTGCTTGCTGACTTCCTCGTTCAGCATCGTGCAGCTCTGTGCTTCCAAAGGCACCCCATCTCCACCATCCAGTCTCTCACCTGTAGCGTCCCACAAAGGCAGGATCCGCGCGTTTCCTCATATTGATTTATGATGTCATGACGGACCCACCGGCTGGATGGATGGATGGAAGTACGTGGACTCCTCCAACACCACTGGTATAGGCGTTGACAACCTCCTTCACCACTGGTATAGGCGATGACAACCTCCTCCAACACTGGTATAGGCAATGACAACCTCCTCCACCACTGGTATAGGCGCTGACAACCTCCTCCACCACTGGTATTGGCGATGACAACTTCCTCCACCACTGGTATAAGCGCTGATACCATCCCTCCCGTCGACATGACAACCCAGAAAACACACTGGAACTCCAGAACTGGACCGAAGCTCTCCGGTGACGTCCACTCTTTTAAGGGGACGTCCACTGAGGAATCTGGTTTACTGCCAATCACGTCCCCCTCAACCGAACCTCAACTTGTGGTCATGCGCATCAGTCTGGCTGCCAGCTCTGTCTCACTAAGGTCCCATCAAACCTGCAGGGTGTTCTAGTCGACCAGGCTTCTCGGTGTCACTCAGGACGATAGACTAAGCTGGAAGGATCCCCACGTCGGTACCTACCACCTCATCCTCTAGCTATCGTCTCTACCATTCTTTCGTCGGCCCGAGACACACTCGATCTCCCAGCACCTGAACTTCACCACCACACAACACGGGCTGTTGGAAAAGCTGCAGAGGAGGGCACGCAACACGACCATCCATCTTCGGTCCCTCTCGCACCGTCGGTGACCAGCAGATCGCATATCAACCTCCACCTCTGTATACACGTGAGGTTCGCCTGTCTGACATCCCACCCATCTCAGAGCCTCGGCCCCTTTTGTTACTGTTGTATGTACCTCGTCCGTATATATCTCTAGCGCCTGGCTGCAGTTAGCCTCTCTCTCTCTCTCTCTCTCTCTCTCTCTCTCTCTCTCTCTCTCTCTCTCTCTCTCTCTCTCTCTCTCTCTCTCTCTCCAGGTATACAGGAGCACCCCCCACATTACCCCAGGGGCGCTGGCAACTCCGCCTCCACACCGGCGCCGGACCACCTCTCCCCCGACCCTTTGGTCTTTGTTTTCCCATGTTCTGGCCTCGGTTTCTCACCTCCTCCCCCGTTTTCTATGTCTATGCCTCAGCTGTCTAAGGCCTCTGATCTCTCCATCTTGTTCTTTGTTCATGGCTTCCTGGCCTGTTCTCTACCTCCTAGCTTTCGTGTCCCACTCTCTGTCCAATACCATCTACCTCTCGGTTTCTGTTTTCTTCCTGTTGGTTTCTATTCTTTCCCGTCTGGCGTCTGTGTTCTACCGTGTGGTCTCTTCCCCACTTTGCTCTCTCCCTCGTTGTCTTTGTACTCCTCCCCTTCGCATCTGTTCTCTAACCCCTGTTCTCTGCTTTCTGTCTCCCAACCTTTGTTCTTTACCTCCTGGTCTGTGTTCTCTATCTTCGGCTTTCATTTTCCAACTGGTTACTCTACCTCTCGACCTCAGTTCTTTACCTCCTGGCCAATGTTCTTCACCTCCTGGCCTCTAATCTGTACCTCCCTGATCTCTCCTCTTTACCGCCTGGCCTCTGATCTTTACCCCCTCTTCTCTGCTTTTCAATTACTCCACTACAGCAGAGCCTCCTCTTCAGAGAAGTCGTGACTGTATGGCCGTGCACTGCTCGAAGTGTAAAACGCGACTGGTAACAGTCAGTCAGACACACAGCGTCCCCTATCATCCCTTCCTTGAACTGTTCCGCTCGTAAGGCAACGCAATGACTCCAATCTACCCTATATACTTAAGACTGATTCTATTCACATACCATCAAAACTCGGCTCTCTGTTCCACGCCGCCTCGTAGATCATTCTCCTTTCTTTACCAGGACGAGTAGGATCGTCCAAGAGCACCACCGGTAGGAAAAAAAATACATAAAAACCTTTCCACTTCGTCTGGTTGGTAGAGACTGTGTGATACCCGGTTCGGTTGTTCTTCTGCAAGAGCAGGTGTTGTGCTCGAGGTCCTCCAAGGCAGTAGGGCTGCCCTCTGGCGACGGCGGGAGGGGACTTAACCAAGGAAATGCGGTAGTTATGCAGGGCTGTTCTGGCCTTCTGGGGTACTGGCCCTGTCGTCTCATTCAGAACAGTTACGAGCCTTGAGACAGTCCATGAATTATGCAAAACTGGATCTTAAAGGAAGAAGCCATGGCTTCTCCCACACTCTCTGCAAGACCTGCAGGAATTAAGCAGGATCCCACGTTTCCCACGCATCTAAGTAGGGTCTTGTCCACAGCCAGCAGGACCCTTCCCTTCCCACACGTCCAACAGGATCTACCCAGAGTCTACACCCGAAGAGACCTCTACACCCAGCGAGAACACCCACACCAACAGTGGTCCCTTACCTTCCATCCCCTTCCCTCTGCCTGAACAAAACCCAGCACATTTAACACAATCTCCCTCAAACACAGCAAGACCTAACATCCAGCGGGACACCTACATCCACAGGCATCCTCCACACATCCAGCAAAAAGCCAAGGACACTCCTCCCCCTTACAACCAGAGAGACCCCAAGCCGAGAAGACCCTTCTTCCCCTTAACAGTGACGAGGGACCCCAAATTGTTAATGCCCTCCTCATCCCCAGCAAGACTTCCTCCCCTCCTCTCACACACACACACACACACACACACACACACACACACACACACACACACACACATCCGGAACTTCCCAGTCAACGGGACCAATTTAAACTCCCCGGAACCCGCTCACCACTGCATCTAGCGAGGCTCTCTCCCACACACACACACACACACACACACACACACACACACACACACACACACACACACCTAGCACAACATCCTTCGAACCAATTAAGAAAAAAAAAACCCACTCCACTTCCCCTGTGAATTGGGAGGGGACCCTACATCCCGCGGCACCCCAGCAAGCCCAGCCAGAAACCCCCTAGGAGGTTTTCTGCTCACGACACGACAGAGAGCCAACAACAGGTGTCTGACACCAGCGCTGTGCTGCACTCTATAATCTCCCCGGTTGCCGGGCGTGAGTTAATGTCATTGTCTCGGAGAATTCCAGCCGCCGTCAGGCATCCAGACCACGAAATGGTGGGAGAAGAAAAAAAAAAAAAAAAGAGAGAGGAGGATGATCCTCCTCCGCAACTGGACACACAATTCAGTCTAAACATTTTCCTTTGTATCGGCAGTGTGAGGTAACGCCTTTCCGTGATCTAATGTTGGGCTTATTTGGTGCGCGGAAGCGGAGGAGGAGGAGGAGGAGGAGGAGGAGGAGGAAGATGAGGAGGAGGATGAGGAGGAGGAGGTGGAGGAGAAGGAGGAGGATGTGTCATGGAGAAGGTAGAACCACGGTGTTCCTGAGTTCCTACCTTGGGTATCCACCTCCCTCCGTACCACGCCAGGTAGTGGCTCCCTCGCTCATCAGGCTGGTGAGCGGTGCACCTGGTCAGTGCAGCGGTGGCGGGGCATGACAAGACTGTCCTCAGGTTAATGTGTCCGGTGAGAGGATCTCCTCTCGCTACCAAGACTGGAGGAAGGGACATGTAAATCCCAGGGGATTCGAACCTTGTAACAGGTAGATGGGTATACTAACCACTCGGCTATAGATGGTTAGAATGGTTCGAATCCTTGCTGCTGGAGGGCATCATGTGATCTGTGAAACCATGCCCTACCTTACGTATACCTTACGATGGTTCCGGAGGTCTTCTACCCCCACAGCTGGGTCAGGGACCTTACCTAATCTTACGTATAACTTATGATGGTTCTGGAGGTCTTCTGTCCCCACATCTGGGTCCGGGACCTAACCTAACCATACGTATACCTCACGATGGTCCCTCGTATCTATTCTTTAGTCATCATCCGTAATGCATCAAAACCAAACAGCTCCTTATCCACATCCAGGACCTACAGACCTTTCCCATGGTTTACCCCAGTCGCATCACATGCCCCGGTTGAGTCCATTGACAGAAAGCGACCTCTGTATACCACATCAATTCAGGTCAATCTATCCCACGCACGCCTTTCACCCTCCTGCATATTCAGGCCCGACCACTCTAAATCTTTTTCACTCTACTCTTCCACCTCCGATTTGGTCTCCCCTTCTCCTTGTTCCCTCCATTTCTGTCAGCCTCTCCTTCATATTTCCAAACCATTTCAACACAACCTCTTCAGCTCTCTTAACCAGACTCTGTTTATTACCCTTTTGTCACTTACTCGATTAAACCACCTCACTGGAATCAAAGGCTTAATGGTGCCTTTATGTGTTTATAACGTATCGAACCAAGGTCCGAAGATGAGGAGACGGCATTCGATCCACTGAGCCATGGCGACCTCGCCGGTGAAACAGCGACGCAGTCAATCCTAAAACCTACGGTCGAAGAGGTACCACGTATCGGCCCAAGTAAGTACCTGGCCTCAACAACAATATCATCAGGTCCTACCTGGTACACATCAGGTCCCAGCACTAACAAGTACCAGGTCCCAGCACCAATAAGCACCAGGTCCCAGCACCAACAAGTACCAGGTCCCAGCACCAACAAGTACCAGGTCCTAGCACCAACAAGTACCAGGTCCCAGCACCAATAAGCACCAGGTCCCAGCACCAACAAGTACCAGGTCCCAGCACCAACAAGTACCAGGTCCTAGCACCAACAAGTACCAGATCCCAGCACCAATAAGCACCAGGTCCCAGCACCAACAAGTACCAGGTCCCAGCACCAACAAGTACCAGGTCCCGGTGGAGGGAGGTGTGGCCGCGCCATCAACACCTTGGACTGAGCGCCAGGTTGTGTGGACCCGCGCCAGCAAACAGACGTCGTCCCAAAGCAGGCGACCCAGTAGTAGCCAGCTTGGCCCACGACGTACCGACACACGCGACCACCATCTCTTCCTTCCCAGCGAAATCGACGAGGAAGTATAATTCATGTATCCACTGTTTTCTCTTTCCTGCGTCGGCGAATATGGATCTATAGAGGAACGTTGTGGCCTCGTCTGCCTGTAGGGAACTGAGGGACGAGTTGGCAACGTCTCGAACGAACAGCGCGCAAAGGGAAATGTTTCCAAAGAATTTTGGCCGCATGATTCTTCGTCAAGTGCCATCAGGTCTGGACGCTCTCTGTGTACACAAGGCGGACCGCAACCACTCAACACAGTAAATGTGGCTGAAAAACAACAGTGAAGCCGAAAGCGAGAAAGAAACACACACACACACACACACACACACACACACACACACACACACACACACACACACATACACACACACACACACACACACACACACACACACACACACACACATACATACACACACACACAAAGTGAGACAAACTATCCCCTTCAGAGAAAATCACCTGCTGCCGTGAAAAAAAAAAATGCCTACGCTGCCATAAAAACTATGATGTGAAAAATATCTTGTACAGCAATAAAAAAGGCCTTTGCTGCAATAAAAAGTCTATGTTGCAACGTAAAAAGGCTTTGCTGCAATAAAAAGGCTATGCTGCAATGTAAAAAGGCTATGTTGCAACGTAAAAAGGCTATGCTGCAATGTAAAAAAAAGGCTATGCTGCAACGTAAAAAGGCTATGCTGCAATGTAAAATAAGGCTATGCTGCAACGTAAAAAGGCTATGCTGCAATGTAAAAAAAAGGCTATGCTGCAATGTAAAAAGGCTATGCTGCAACGTAAAATGGCTACGCTGCAATAAAAAGGCTATGCCAGAGGTAGCACACTTTACCACATGATATAATTGAGGCGAGGAGGAATCTTGATCAATGTGAGTTATGTTCGGGGATGTATCATAATATCAACACACACACACACACACACACACACACACACACACACACGCACACACACACACACACACACACACAAGGAAAGACAGTTCAATCAGATCCAATTCTTTAAGAGGGAAATGTAGGTCTTATCTGACCTCTTCACCTCCTGAGGTCACTGGTGTCATCTCTGGGCACGACAGTGTGTGATCCATGGCTTTAACGGCACCACAATTTTCTCTCTCATTTTTGTCTTCCTTGGACTTGACCCTGAAGAGCCAGGTCAAAGGCTCAGCCCATTAATACATACCTAAGGGCCGCAACGTCGTTTTCCAAAGGGTTGTACTGTCGTGCTGAAATCAAACAAAAGAAATGTGCTCGAGGATCGTAACGTCGTGCCGTCGTGTTCAAGGGTCGTACTGTCGTGCCGTCGTGTTCAAGGGTCGTACTGTCGTGCCGTTGTGTTCAAGGGTCGTACTGTCGTGCCGTCGTGTTCAAGGGTCGTACAGTGGTGCCGTCGTGTTCAAGGGTTGTACTGTCGTGCCGTCGTGTTCAAGGGTCGTACCGTGGTGCCGTCGTGTTCAAGGGTCGTACCGTGGTGCCGTCGTGTTCAAGGGTTGTACTGTCGTGCCGTTGTGTTCAAGGGTCTTACTGTCGTGCCGTCGTGTTCAAGGGTCGTAACGTCGTGCCGTCGCGTTCAAGGGTCGTACCGTGGTGCCGTCGTGTTCAAGGGTTGTACTGTCGTGCCGTTGTGTTCAAGGGTCTTACTGTCGTGCCGTCGTGTTCAAGGGTCGTACTGTCGTGCCGTCGTGTTCAAGGGTCGTACCGTGGTGCCGTCGTGTTCAAGGGTTGTACTGTCGTGCCGTTGTGTTCAAGGGTCGTACTGTCGTGCCGTCGTGTTCAAGGGTCGTACTGTCGTGCCGTCGTGTTCAAGGGTCGTACTGTCGTGCCGTCGTGTTCAAGGGTCGTACTGTCGTGCCGTCGTGTTCAAGGGTTGTACTGTCGTGCCGTCGTGTTCAAGGGTCTTACTGTCGTGCCGTCGTGTTCAAGGGTCGTAGTGTCGTTATGAATAACCTTACTGTCGTGCTCAAGGGGGGGTCGTACCGTTGCTCTCAATGACCCAACCATCGTGCTAAAGGGTCGTTTCGTCGTTCCCAAAATGACAATGAAAGAAAAAGATATGTAAAAGCCGGTGATTATCATTATCATTATTCGCATTCTTTTTCTCTCTCTCTCGGTGAGGAGCGAGGCATAGTGCACCAGGAAGGAGGCTGGACGAGAACAGCAAAAAAAAAAGGAGTCATGCAGGATGGTACTGCTTCTCCTGCTCTGTCTGTCTGGCCCAATGACTACAGGCACATACGTTATGAGGCAGGCACGGGTTCGAATCCTTGACGCCTAAAGGAAAATCGTTATCATATATATATATATATATATATATATATATATATATATATATATATATATATATATATATATATATATATATATATATATATATATATTAGTTTCTATGTGTGTGTGTGTATATGTGTATTACATGTATATTTTTTCTTCCTTTTCTAAATTCATTTACTATTGAGGGCCAAGACGAAAATTTGCAATGCATAATTCGGTCTGGATCTTCGACATAATTAGGGGAAGGAATTATGAATGCTTCGTAAATTCGACTCGTATGTAATCATCACTAAAATGTGACCTCGTCATCTTGGTCGAGATAATCATTTTACTGGAATTCATAATTGTATTTCTTTTTTTTTCTCAGTGGTGCCGATGGTAACTGAATCGATTTCCAATGCTAACCTTCCCACTGTGTGTCCAGGGTTAACCCTCCCACTGTGTGTCCAGGGTTAACCCTCCCACTGTGTGTCCAGGGTTAACCCTCCCACTGTGTGTCCAGGGTTAACCCTCCCACTGTGTGTCCAGGGTTAACCCTCCCACTGTGTGTCCAGGGTACGGGGATGTCTGCATGTAGCCCTTGGGTGCGGATACCTACCAATGCATCAAGGGAAAGGGACGTCCGCATCCCTCTGTATGCCGACAGCGGAGGGAGCGTGAGACGCCCCGGCCTGACTGCTAAAGCAACACACGGTCTCTTCGTCCCAGCTGCTACGGCAACACACGGTCTCTTCGTCCCAGCTGCTACGGCAACACGCGGTCTCTTCGTCCCAGCTGCTACGGCAACACACGGTCTTCCCATCCTGACTGCTACGGCAACACACGGTCTTCACATCCTGGCTGCTACGGCAACACACGGTCTTCCCATCCTGGCTGCTACAGCAACACACGGTCTTCCCATCCTGGCTGCTACGGCAACACACGGTCTTCCCATCCTGGCTGCTACGGCAACACACGGTCTTCCCATCCTGACTGCTACGGCAACACACGGTCTTCCCATCCTGGCTGCTACGGCAACACACGGTCTTTGTTCCCGTGATGGATGTCCGAGGAAGACTTCGAGAGGGGGTTGAACCCCTCGTCCACGAAGGTAACGACCCTTAGGTACAACGGTATTACTGTGAGCAACGAAGACTCGTTCTTTTTGGCGAGCTGAGCCACTGGAGTCGAAACGGCATCGAAAGACTGGCGCCAAAAAGGGTCGTTTCATGTCCTAATATTCTCAACATGCCTGCGATTATGATCGCCCAATTGCAAAAGACACATCATCATCGCCACCACGACTCACTCAGCCGCCGAACAGAATTGGACGACACGTAACTGTAATAATCCTCATACCACGACGTGACGCGAAGCTTCCCTTCTCTTCCCAAAAATATGTTCCCATGACAACAACTGAACGTTGCTGCAGCGGGATGTAGGAACGCCACGCCCTCCCCCTCAAGCCCCTCTCTCTCCCCCCACAGCAATAACTACAACCATGTGACTAACTACAGCAACAGCTGCAGTAGAAGATGGTTACTGTATGACTTACTCTTATATGTTCTGTTATCGTGATGTTTCTCTTGCTGTTCCTCAAGCACCCACGTAAGGATGTACAAATATTTACTACACACACACACACACACACACACACACACACACACACACACACACACATACACACATCTACACACTCGCGCGCGCGCGCGCGCGTAGAGCTCCGCCATCGCACAGTACACAAGACGAATCACACATTCTGGTCATCAGTTGTAGAAACCACATGACCGAGGTATCAGTCACGACAGACAGGGCAAGAATGTGGGACAATTGATAACCTCTTCACCCCAGAGGCGGATTAGCTCCCCCATCTCCCCTAAACACATAGAACCCCATCCCACGACACCCAGCCCCATCAAAACCATCACCCATGTCCCCTCCCCCTCACCCCAACCCAACCTCTGATTGGCCCCGGGCGAATGCCGTCCCACAGCGGGCAACCGTAACACCTGTGTGTTGGGGGGGAGGGGTGGTAACATCGTGCGTCTGGCACACTGGCGGCGTTACAATGACCCTGCCCCCGCCCGGCCCGCCAGCCCGTCCGGCCAGCCTGTGGGCCCCCACCAAGCCCGCCAAACTGTCGAGCAATCCTCCACCAGTCATTGTTATTGTTTTCCTCGAGAATAAGAGAGAGAGAGAGAGAGAGAGAGAGAGAGAGAGAGAGAGAGAGAGAGAGAGAGAGAGAGAGAGAGAGAGAGAGAGAGAGAGCACCTTCGAACTACCATCTTACTGGATGGGTGGGTTGATGATGCGTCACTGGCGGGGTTTGGGGGGGTGGGTTGGGTATTCAAGAGGGAACAGATGAGTAATCATCATCACCAACCAAGCTGGTGGTGGGCTAAGTTCGATGAGGAACTTGGACAACCAGGCGGTGGTGGGCTAGGTTCGATGAGGAACTTGGACAACCAAGTGGTGGTGGGCTAAGTTCGATGAGGAACTTGGACAACCAAGTGGTGGTGGGCCAAGTTCGATGAGGAACTTGGACAACCAAGTGGTGGTGGGCTAAGTTCGATGAGGAACTTGGACAACCAAGTGGTGGTGGGCTAAGTTCGATGAGGAACTTGGACAACCAAGTGGTGGTGGGCTAAGTTCGATGAGGAACTTGGACAACCAAGTGGTGGTGGGCTAAGTTCGATGAGGAACTTGGACAACCAAGTGGTGGTGGGCTAAGTTCGATGAGGAACTTGGACAACCAAGTGGTGGTGGGCTAAGTTCGATGAGGAACTTGGACAACCAAGTGGTGGTGGGCCAAGTTCGATGAGGAACTTGGACAACCAAGTGGTGGTGGGCCAAGTTCGATGAGGAACTTGGACAACCAAGTGGTGGTGGGCTAAGTTCGATGAGGAACTTGGACAACCAAGTGGTGGTGGGCCAAGTTCGATGAGGAACTTGGACAACCAAGTGGTGGTGGGCTAAGTTCGATGAGGAACTTGGACAACCAAGTGGTGGTGGGCTAAGTTCGATGAGGAACTTGGACAACCAAGTGGTGGTGGGCCAAGTTCGATGAGGAACTTGGACAACCAAGTGGTGGTGGGCTAAGTTCGATGAGGAACTTGGACAACCAAGTGGTGGTGGGCTAAGTTCGATGAGGAACTTGGACAACCAAGTGGTGGTGGGCCAGGTTCGATGAGGAACTTGGACAACCAAGCGGTGGTGGGCTAAGTTCGATGAGGAACTTGGACAGCCAAGTGGTGGTGGGCCAGGTTCGATGAGGAACTTGGACAACCAAGTGGTGGTGGGCCAGGTTCGATGAGGAACTTGGACAACCAAGTGGTGGTGGGCCAAGATCGATGAGGAACTTGGACAACCAAGTGGTGGTGGGCCAAGTTCGATGAGGAACTTGGACAACCAAGTGGTGGTGGGCCAAGTTCGATGAGGAACCTAGGTATGCCGACACGGGAGAAGGTCTGTGCTTCATCGTATAAGCAACGGTGGTGATCACTACATAGATTATATGCCACGTCTGATCTGAGGTTCACTGAGGTACGACGGTATGGGCGGTGGTGGTGCCTCCTCCTCCTCCACGCTGCTTGCTCATACCTGTGGGTGTGTGAGCTCGTAGTGACTACCGTACGAACACCAATTTGTAATGACCTATTTTGTACAGGGGAGGCGAGAAGGAGGGAGGGGGGTTTTCTACATGCGTGGGGCGGCGGGGCCCAGCCAACCCCGCCAGCCCATCTCTCGAAGTGTCTCGGGAATTCGTACGCCTACTTTACACTTGCGTATACTGTCAGCGATCACCAATGACGATCGTCTGGTTAACTCGACGTGTGAGTATATATGCTTACTTAGTCTCCAACAAGTTCCTCCCTTAATTATCGGTTTAAGAGTTTTAATTATTGGGTTAAGAGTTTGGTTTTTTGTGTGTGTGTCCACTGGCGAAGCCCTGTGCTTGACCTCACAAGCAGGGAAGGGCGTGACCTCTTGAATTACCTGAACGTGTGTTTTCCTCTTTATCCTCAACTTCAATTTTTACAGCTAGGATAGTCTGGGTTAGGTTAGGTTAGGTCAGATGACGTTAGGTTTGTACTCAACCTCCCATCCCCTACCCATCCTATCCTAGCTTAACCTAGCTTAGAAAGGATAAAAAAAGACGTTGAAAGGGGTGATGGTGAGGGGAGAAGAGGGGTAGGGGTGAGTGATGGTGAGGGGAGAAGTGGGGCGGGGAGGAGGGGTGAGTGATGATGAGGGGAGAAGTGGGGCGGAGAGGAGGGGTGAGTGATGGTGAGGGGAGAAGTGGGGCGGGGAGGAGGGGTGAGTGATGGTGAGGGGAGAAGTGGGGCGGGGAGGAGGGGTGAGTGATGATGAGGGGAGAAGTGGGGCGGGGAGGAGGGGTGAGTGATGGTGAGGGGAGAAGGGGGGCGGGGAGGAGGGGTGAGTGATGATGAGGGGAGAAGTGGGGCGGAGAGGAGGGGTGAGTGATGGTGAGGGGAGAAGTGGGGCGGGAAGGAGGGGCAGGTGAGTGATGGTGAGGGGAGAAGTGGGGCCGGGGGGAGGGGTGAGTGATGGTGAGGGGAGAAGTGGGGCGGGAAGGAGGGGTGAGTGATGGTGAGGGGAGAAGTGGGGCGGGGAGGAGGGGTGAGTGATGGTGAGGGGAGAATCCTCAGGTGACCCCCACCTCAAAACTCGAACATCGGTCAACTTGTCCCTGTCATCCACCGCGCTCCTGACCACACAGATGAGAGTCCTCTCTCCATTACTACCACAGTCTCTCCTGGTGTCCTCCCACATACTACCACA
>NC_092231.1:9825696-9895696 GCF_036320965.1 Panulirus ornatus
GGCCGGATGGTCGTAAAGACCTCACGTAATGAGGAAGTGAGTTCCTGACTTGGACAAGACGAACGGAAGAAGAAGGAGGAGATTACACGGAAGTGAGGCGAGAGACCGGATCGGAAGGAGTGTCTTTTTCTTTTCTTTTCTTTTTTCTTAAAAGTTACCAACCTGAGGCGTCATTTCAACGCGTTCCGTGGGCCCGGACCGCCTGAGGCTTCAGCCCGTCTGGCCACGCCATCGTCAGCGAGACACACACACCGTCCGCCACACCGGGTGGACGTGGTGGGCCGTGTGATAAACACTGTTCTCGCCTGCCTGATAACGACCAGGCGTAGCGAAGACCAGCCCAGCGCCTACTGTCAACACCGCCTCCTACAACAACCAGCAACCCAAAACGTAGGCAGTTCCCTCCGGCCGTGGGTGCGACACGTGTGCTCACCTCATCGGCACAGTGTTTATACAAAAAATCTAAAGCTTTCCCTTCGAATTTTCTTAATCATTTCTTATCTCTATTGAAGTTAATGTGTAATGACAGTAATGATCTCTAAGGTAAAGGAGAAGAAGAAGAAGAGGAGGAGGAGGAGGAGGAGGAGGAGGAAAATTCTTATCTTCGTCTATATACGGTAAGGTCTAGTATAAAAATGCCATGTCCCTTGGCCGGAAGACACGATGGTCCTCCATATTTAGGCTGGGAAGCAGCCACTAACTGCGGGCGGCCCAGGGAAAGCATTTCCTGCAAGAGGAGAAGGGAGTGGCCTGGGGAGGGGGACGCCCTCGCTCGCCAAAGGTCCACGACGCAGAGCTCCGGCAGGACCACCACCACTTGGTTGGACCACGTCGCATACCTCTGGCTGGACCGCCAGCCTCCAAACAAGTTCCACTCAGCGTGTAAACATTTCCCTAAGATGACTTTCGGGAAGAACAAATATACAAGATGTGAGGTTTGGCATGCTTACCATATCAGTTTCTCCACACGACTGGTGAAGTTGTTCACGGTCAGAGCACGGCGCCTCACCCTTACATTCAACACAAAGTACAAAAACCCACTTGTGGATTTAGCGGTACAACAGCATCAACAACAACAATGTGACGTGGAAGTTCAAGGACCCCGAGCATATGTTTAGAAAAAGTGCACGTCCAAATTCGCGCCTGTGCTTGCTCGTCCATGTCACTTCTCCCTCAGAGGAAAGACTGTCTCGCGAGAGCGCTTGATGTCCTCCCTCAAACTTTGAGCATAACGCTATTCTTGGTCTGGGGTCATATTTTCTGAATCATGGGTTCGACTGCCGTAGTGAAGGGATTCAGTTCTCGTACAGAAGGGTTTAGCTGCATATCGACCGATCTTATTGCTGTCTGCGAAGGGACAAACATACACGACAAAGCTAGACCTTCACCTTCTCTTGCCTTTGTGAAAACGCAGCTGTCGTTGGGCGGGTCAGGCAGGGTGTTGTAAAAGACGAGACGAAATTACGACGCTCAGAAACGCAGTTAACTTCTCCTCTCCTTGTACGATGGCATCGCACCAGCAGGGTAACACTGTCGCACGCACGGGTTTAACGACCGCGTAAGACCCGTGTGTGTGTGTGTGTGTGTGTGTGTGTGTGTGTGTGTGTGTGTGTGTATCGTCAACACCTGATCCGGTGTAAGAGATCGGGATCATCTATTGAAACCGTTTCCTCTATAATGACGGCGCAACCTAACCCTAAACATTCATCAGATTCTGTTCGGTATCGCTGATCCCGTTAGAACATAAGAGCAGCATTAACAGAATCTAAAGATCTATGATAATCCTCTCAGACCGGTATGTGGGATCAGACGGCATCCCGGCAGCGATGTCTCACAAGTCTGGCCGAGGTGTTCAGCTTAGCGAGGTATGCCAGCCAGCCACCCAGCCAAGTCAGCCAACAAGGAATCAAGTGATCATATTTTCTTCAACAGGCTGACTCACCTGGTGAAAGCCGCACTGGTTTCCGCGTTATCGAAACTACAACAGTACCACAGGTTCGTCACTGGCACGACCAAAAAAAGAAAGGCCCCAGTACAACGCATTATTGATACACGTTCAGAAGGGACGAGCGAGCGATGATGAACGCTAGGGAAAACACGCGTCAGAAGATGACCCAGCGTCGCACTGGCGACATGCATAGGGCGCCCGCCCATTGGCAACACTCATCGGATGGACGTTCAGTGGACAGATCGAACAGATGCAGGTCCTCCAGGCCCGCCACAGCCCTGACGGGCAAGGAGAGGGAAGGGAGGGTAAAGTAGAACAGTTACCTCTGGTCGTACCGGTCTGACTGATCTAACTGTTACACGCCTTGTTACACATCATGTAATGACAACATTGTGACACCGTTTTCCGCAGGGGGGCGGCGGAGGAGCGGCAGCCTTGAATTCCACCTCCCTCGCACACACACACACACACACGGATGCAGGTCTTTGCTCCTCCGGCAGCGTTAAGTATGGCAACCGGTCCCCGCCAGGAAATCGTCCACATCAAAAAAAAAGAGAGAAAATATTACTGTTATTTGAGAGACGTAACGTTACGTGTGCGAGCAGAGGAGAGCGCGGGTGTTATAACGCGGGGTCCGCTCGACACTGAGGAGCCGAAAAAAAAAAAGAAATGGGTTCGTAACAGCAGCGTCTGGCGACAGATGGTCTATTGTGCTTTGGCCAATTGACTCAAGTGTGGCTAAGTCGAGAGACTCTGAGTCTCTCTCTCTCTCTCTCTCTCTCTCTCTCTCTCTCTCTCTCTCTCTCTCTCTCTCTCTCTCTCTCTCTCTCTCTCTCCTCGAAAGATATCGACTGTTTCCCGTCACTGATTTTTCACTGTCCTCACGACCCGCTCTCGATCGCGAACAGGTGTCCCCCCCCGCTTCCCTCCCCGAAGCAGTGCCAGGGATATAGATGTTAACGGGGCGTCAGAAAACGGGTTCTACAGTGCATGGGGAGGGGAAGGGGGAGGAGGGGGGTTGGGGGACAGGACCTATGACCAAGACTCAGCTGGGAAGGGGAGATGAAGAGGAGGGGGTGGGGAGAGACGAGATGCGGCCAACACACACATGTTTAATGTATGAGGGAACCGAGAAAAGGGTGATCTGTACCTCAGCAGGACATGTTGCTAATGAAGGAGGCAGCGAGAGAGAGAGAGAGAGAGAGAGAGAGAGAGAGAGAGAGAGAGAGAGAGAGAGAGAGAGAGAGAGAGAGAGAGTCTCCTAAAGTTCTCCTACTATTTGAAGACATTCATCCCAACTCTGATTCTACATTCAAACCCATGGAGCTGGAGCTTAAGCACCTCGTGTAGAAAATCAAGTATAACACACACACACACACACACACACACACACACACACACACACACACACAGAGCAGGAGGAGCCAACGAAGGTAGTCCCTCCACCTGTCCGTCTCCCATGAGGAGCTGATACTGAACCTGGTTCAAGAGGATGAACCCGAGAACCTGTCCTCATTCAAGGCCATGATACATTGCCCACTTTACAACATTACCTCAAACACCGGAGGAGTCGCATCAATATACTGTGGCGGTCTTTGTTTCGAACATTCCGCTCGTTCGCGGGACGGAAGTGAGTATTTTGTCTGTCCTGGGTGAGTGGCTGCATTGAATGTCGAGGACGGTGGCCCATGTCCATCAGTCCGTCTGTGTGGAAGGAAGGCCCCTGTGTGTGTGTGTGTGTGTGTGTGTGGTGATGACCTTGGAGAGCCGTGGTTTAACGCTATATACTTCCCCCCTCCGCATAGTCGTCACTGGCGTTGACGACGGGTTAACCTACTCGTACGTTGTGCTTTCAGGTCAGGTTATCATACGTTAACCTTCATGCACTATACAGTGGCACTGATGACTCTGGCTATTACCTATTACGTATCGTTGTTGGCCTTTACCCCTCGGCGCGTTGCTCCGTCATTCGTAATACGTGGCTTCAAGTTCATGGGATGTTTTACCGGTGTAAAGGCGGCTCATTCGTGGAGGCTATATATTTCGGTCTCGTGTCTTTTTCGTGTGTATGCGTTACGTTCGTGACTGCTGAAACCACGGAGCGGCTAAAATGACTTTCTTTTTTTTTTCTAATTAACAAGGGAATGCATTGTAAACATACTGGATGCTACAAGTGCTAGGTTGTAATTCTTTTTTACAGCTTTCCTTTGTGTAATCGTGGGCCCCTCCTAGATCCTGTTAGTTCCTTATGTATATATATATATATATATATATATATATATATATATATATATATATATATATATATATATATATATGGTGTGCGGGCTGTATATTCATGACACTAATAGATATGTATCTAAGCTTTACGTATAGATTATCAACCAGTTTTATTTGTTGAACAGCCTTTCACGACCTGCGTTTCCGTTCGACGCTGGATCACGTTGCATATCGCTCGGCAGAGACAGAAGCATCGCCCGGGAAGAGGCAGTGATCTGCAGACCGTGGACTATCAAATCATGATTTCCTCAAGTGTTATGAACATAGCAATAATCTGCGGTTCATCGTCACGCCATAAGATTTACGTTATCGACTTGAATACCTGAAGTTTTTATCCCCCCCCGAATATAAAAGACGCACAGCAGCAGTAGTTGTTCGCCAGCACAGGTGCTGTGTTGTTCTGACTCGTGTTTTCCCCGCGAGCTCTTGTGCGTCACTAATTGTCTTCGCTGTCGCTAATCATTTTGACTTGGCTTGTGTGAGTCTGCTGAGGGTCCGTGTGTTCTGTTGTTGATTCTTCAACTCACTGCCTGATGGATTTGGGGATATATATATATATATATATATATGTGTGTGTGTGTGTGTGTGTGTGTGTGTGTGTGTGTGTGTGTGTGTGTGTGTGTGTGTGTCTAAGCTAAATGTCTTCGTCATTCTAATATTCAAGCCATAAACACACTTCCCTACACTTACGTGAGGTAATCACAACTTCGAAGTGACTGTGGCATTTCCTGTCCCTCTCGCCTGAAGCACTCCCTGCAGGGATGAACCTCTCACGATATACCCTCAGCCTGAAGGTCATGGGGATGGGCACAGGACTCACTGGAATACCTCCACTACAGATGTATATATATATATATATATATATATTTTCTTCCTTTTGTGGAAGTCAAGGTGAGACTTGGGTGTTAGATCGGTATATAGACGTATATAGTCTGGTCATCCGAGACCTATGACTTCGACATGGACAACTCCAGGTGTTGTGTGTTGGTCGTGGTGTGTTGACCCGACATTCTTACGTTAAACACATCTCTGATTCGACGTAATGTTTTTAGAATGTATATATATATATATATTATATATATATATATATATATATATATATATATATATATATATATATATATATATATATATATATATGGGAGAAAGAATACTTCCCACATAATCCATGCGTGTCGTAGAAGGCGACTAAAAGGGGGGGGGGAGCGAGGGGCTGGAAATCCTCCCCTATCGTTTTTAATTTTCGAAAAGAAGGAACAGAGAAGGGGCCAGGTGAGGATATCTCCTCAAAGGCTCAGTCCTCTATTCTTAACGCTACCTCGCTAACGCGGGAAATGGCGAAAAGTATAAAAAAGAATATATATATATATATATATATATATATATATATATATATATATATATATATATATATTTATATATATTACATCATTATTATCAAACGAAGCTTGTGGTGTAGGGAGATGAAGAGGGTGTGCTGAAATGGTTTGGACAAATGGAGAGAATGAGTGAAGAGAGGTTGACAAAGAGGATGCATGTGTCAGAAGTGGAGGGAACACGGAGGAGCTGGACACCAAACTGGAAATAGAAGGATGGAATGAAAAACATTCTGAGCAATCGGGGCCTGAACATGCTGGAGGGTGAATGGCGTGAACGGGATAAAATGGACTGCAGCGATGAGGCATACAGGAGGCGACGTGCTGTCAGCGGACTAAACCAGGGTATATCACGCAACCGTGGGAAACCACTGAAAGGGCCGTGGAGCCTAGTTGTGGGTAGGAAGATATGGTTTCGATTGTACAACACACGACAGGAGGGGAAAAAGATAATGGACGTGAGCGAAAGGGGTCTTTCTTCGTGTGTTCTTGCGCTCCCTCGCGAATGCGGGGAAACGACAAAGAAATACCCTGAAACATGCACGATATGACCGGTATTTCTCCCTCGCTCTATACACCCCCTAAAAAAAAAAAAAAAACCCTAACCTAACCACTAGTCACGAGACTCGAACTTACAAGGATGAACACAAGGCAATCAACACTTACCGAATAACAGGGGCAGGAGAAGGAGAAGGAGCTTCATTCCTCTGGTCGTGGTGGTGGTCGTAGTAGTGAGTCAAAACTGCCGTTAAAGAGGTGAGACAAAAAATATATATATATCACTGGCGAGGATGACTATTTTCGTCCGCGTTGAAGTCCCCCAACACTTGCAGTTGCCACAGCGGAAACACAACAACAGCGGCACCACCCGCGGGGCACTCGTTCCGTGGCAACTGGGGTCGGGTCAGGAGAGCGACCTCGATATGACTCAGGCACCTACTTTCTTCTCAGGTCTTCCTGTGTTTCATCTACGACGAACGACGAGCGGACGAGGACGAGGACGACGAGGTGGACTTCTGACAGTGAAACGACGATTGAACTGTAGTGTTACGGTAGGTCTTGGCCGACCCGATCCTGAAGAGAAACGAGTTTCAACGAAGTTTCAGAAAGGGTTTGTTTTGATAGGTTTCTCTCTCTCTCTCTCGGTTTACCGTCGGTGGCCGCTCACTGAGTCAGGATCAAGTTCAAGAACAAGGTCGGTGTGTGCTCGCGCGTGTGTGTGTGTGAGTCTGTGTTTCGGGGAGGGGGTGAGACAGAGGGGCGGCGAAAGGCAGCGCGGTGTCCGCTCTGGCCCAGGACTGGGGACGGTGTAGTGGATGGATCTGCTGGTGCCGGGTTACCAAACCGTGTGGCCTGGGAACCAACGAGCCAGCTGTGGTGGTGGTGGTGTTGGCAAGACGGTGCCGCGGTACGGAGTGGGGTCTCCCGCGACCTCCCTCCTGTATTTATACTGGCCACCTCTTTCTCTCTCGCTCTCTCTTCCCCTCTCTCTCTCTCTCTCTCTCTCTCTCTCTCTCTCTCTCTCTCTCTCTCTCTCTCTCTCTCTCTCTCTCTCTCTCTCTCTCCCTAACCATCGTCTGCCTTTCTATCACTCTCCTTGTTTCTAGTGCCTCTCTCTTTCTCTCTCTCTCTCTCATAGTTTTCTCTACTAGCCTTCTTCTACCCGTGTTTATCTTTGTGTGTCTGAGTCTGTCTGTCTGTCTGTCTCTTTGTCTCTTTGTCTTTCTCACCTACTTTCATCTTAACTGTCTCATTCAGTGTCTCTACTACGTATTTCAAGCCTCTTGCCTGCCTCTTACCACCCGTCTCTCTCTCTCTCTCTCTCTCTCTCTCTCTCTCTCTCTCTCTCTCTCTCTCTCTCTCTCTCTCTCTCCCCACTACCAACTCTACGTCCATCCCTCGACTTCCCTCCTCCCCCCAGCCTCGTCGTCCTGTGCCCCACTTCCCCGATCGACGCGGCTTCTTCATGACTCGCCGATGTGGTGTTGCGGCAGCATCCGCAGTGATCGTCAAGCCAACTCCCTCCACCCTCTCTCCCTCATCTCACCTCACGAGGCACGCGGAGGGCGGTGCCCTGAACGTTCCTATTACTCGGCAATGCCACGGCTTCTTCTCTTAACTCGTCGTCCGAGTTCGTGTTCTTAATCGCCAGCCAGCGCTTGGCTTAACCTCCCTGGCGTGCGGGTGATGACAGCCTCGCCCGGTCGTATAAACTGTGCTCAGGTGTCTTTGGCGCCGACGAAGGCGAAAATAACACACGTCGAAGGGAAGGCGGCTGATAAGAGGTAAAGTAGTGCGGAGCGCCGGACGTTGGCCCCCGGGATGAGGGCCACTGGGCAAGCAGTGGATACCTGGAGTAGGACGTGGACCACACTCAACGGGCCCCACAAGGCGAAGGGGCACATGGTAGGGGGGGTGGTCAAGTGAGTGGTCATGTTATGGCAAAGGTCTAGGACGTCAGACCTAGGGAGCAGGACACTGACCTTCACGAAACGTGATTGGGAGTGATGCAGGACGTGAGCCATCACCCCCCCCCCCCACGAACCCCACCGAGGCCAGACGTGATGAATCCTCTGTACAAAGTCAAATCCCTGAGGTGTGAAGTCAGGTCCCTGAGGTGCAAAGTCAAGTTCTACCCAGGTCGCAGAAGACAGCAGCCCCCAAAATTCAAGGTGTGGACACCGTAGTGCAAAAGGCTTTGATCCCAATAGCCAGGACGTGAGCCGCGGGGTTGCACAAAAATGGCGCTCCGGAGTGAAGCATGAGGGCACCGGGGAGCAAGGATATGTGTGGATCCTTAGATTCAGAAAACAGGACCCCTGGTGCAGGACCCCTGGGACGTGGGTGCGAGACAAGGTCTCTCGGGGGTGTGCACAACACAAGGCCGCAGTACAGCACGGAGGAGAAGACCCCAAAGTGTAAGACATGTTGGGGGTCGGGATCCCCCACACAGCATGACACGCAGGTGTTGGAAGTAGGTCCAACAATGCAGGACATGCCGAGCCGCTCGGCGAATGACACGGGCCTGGATCATTGTGAATATATCTCCTGAGCAACACAATAATTGATCTTAGGTTGCAAGACAAAGACCAGCGTGTGTGTGTGTGTATGTGTGTGTGTGTGTGTGTGTGTTGTGTGTGTGTGTGTGTGTGTGTGTGTGTGTGTGTGTGTGTGTGTGCAGGATCTTGGTTCCTGGGTGCAAAACGTTGGTCACCGGTGGCATGCAGGACGTAGGTAACGAGACGAAGGACAGGCTCCTCACGGTGTAATGTTCGGTTCCTGATGTATAGAGCGTCGGCTCCCTCCCTCCCTCACCTCAGCCCTGGCGTGAAAGATGTCGGTCGAGTTACGGAGGCTTGGCGCCGCACTGAGTGGCCCTATGATGGAGGCCAAAGAGGGTGTCGGGCACGTCTTCTACAGGTTGGTGGACGCTGGCCTCCTGATGTAGGCCATGTGTAGATCCTGAGATCCAAGACGTGACTTCGAAGAACATAAGCCCATGGTGCAGGGTAGGAGAGGGTAGGGGTCGTTCTAGTGTGCAAGAGTGAGGGTTCACGGGGTGTCAGACGAGGGTGGGTCACGTGGTTCGGGACAGGGATGGGGGGGGGGGGGGGGGGGAGTGAGAGACGTCGTGTCTGTCGCACCAGAAGCAGAGAAAGCTGGGTCCCACGATGCTGGCTGGGCGTAGTACCTGCGGCACAGGACCAGTACTGGAGAGGTGAGGGGTCAGGAGTTCGAGAGATAGAGACCCGAGTTCGAGAGACACACAGACCCAAGGATCGAGATCGTAGAGGGGGGGGTTTCTTGGCTGCAGGATAATGGTCCCCCCAACCCCCCGGGTGCTGCACATAGAACATGGAATGATGTATGTGGGAAACAGGGTGTTGAGGGTGAGGGGGGAAGGTTGAGGGGGTCGAAAGATGTCTTTGCTTAGCTTCAGAAGGTGAGCTCCTGGGTGCAAGGAGGCGCTGCTGGTAAGAGATGTAGTACGTGGTGTTCGACCACCTGTAGGACATCAGCCCCAATCGGTGGGGTTACGAACCGAACAGCAAGCAACTCGAACAACAATGACAAGGAGGCAATTTATATTGGGGGGGAGGGGAAACATACATCATGTTCAGAAGCAAGTCTTAATTAAAGACCAGTGACCAGAGAGACTGTTTATGTATCGTGATCCTATGATCGAATATTCTGAAGTACATTATACCACGAATTATCTTTAACACATTCCTTGCACAGTCTCTCTCCTCTTATATATATATATATATATATATATATATATATATATATATATATATATATATATATATATATATATATATATATATTCCTAAGAGTCCACGGGGAAAATGAAACACGATAAGTTCCCAAGGGCACTTTCGTGTAATAATCACATCATCAGGGGAGACATAAGAGAGAAATATAACAGTCAACTGATATACAACGAAGAGACGTAGCTAGAACGCCATTTGGTAAACATGTGATTGTCCAAGACAGACAACGAGCGTATCATAAACTTTACTTATATATATATATATATATATATATATATATATATATATATATATATATATATATATATATATATATATATATATATATATATATACATATAATTTACATTTTCTTTTCTAGTTCTGTCTGGAGGGCAGCTTTGCCAATTTCAGCAGATACATCGTTATCTTCGAGAGCCGATACATCAAGCCCCAAAAGGCAACTTTATAAATGCATCAGCGACTTGCGAAAAAAAAAAAAAACCACTCGTCCGGTCAGAGGAGTCGGCCGCTCTCATCCATCCGATAACTCTGAAACTATGAAGAACACATCTCATGTACTGCCTCAGTCAACGACTGGGGGCCTCTGCCCACCCATCGGTATGACAGCCCTCAACGGATGTAGGGCAGAACGGAACAAGAAAATGAGGGCCTGCCTGTGACGTGTGTGCAGACGCCGTAACTTCAAGATGCTCGAGAGAGAGAGAGAGAGAGAGAGAGAGAGAGAGAGAGAGAGAGAGAGAGAGAGAGAGAGAGAGAGAGAGAGAGAGAGAGAGAGAGAGAGAGAGAGAGAAACGACAGAAAGAAGATAGGCAGATGTGTTTAGCATCACCATCATCGAGGCCGAGGTGTCCGACTCCTAGCATCATCACTTGTGAGGTCTGGAGTGTGTAGCCTGGAGCTGGGCGGCTGCCAAACCAACTGGAATGCTCGGATGTGAGCTTCCCCCTCCTCCTCCTCCGAGGTGGTGGTGGTGGGAGGGGAGTATTGCCCCTGGGAACACACAAGGTGACCCCCACAGAGAGTAGGGCATCAGTCCTGGAGCACTTGGGGTGGCCCGGGGCGCAGGGCATGGGGTTTTAAACGCAGGTGGAGGACGCTGAAATACTGGAGGAGCATTTTGAAGGATGCGGGGTCGGGCTGATGGAGGCTGTGGCTGTGGGGTACCGAGGATGCGGGACGATGACCCTACCTGTCCAGGAAAGGCAGCTTCGGCTTGTAGGATTATAACCGTGGAGGGCAGGATGAGGCGCCGGGTCGGTGGTACACGGGGGAAGGGTGTGGTTTCCCTAAGTGCTATCAGATCATATAGTGAGGAGCCGAGACCTGCTGATATTAAAAAAAAAAACATGGGTTCTAGGGCAATAAGACGCGAGACTGAGGGGTACAGTGTGTTGGTCTCACGTTCCATGAAACAAAAGAGTCTCGAGCGCATATCGTGAGCCTTCCAGGGGTAAAGGAATTAGGCCTCATTATACAGGACTAGATCCATCTTGTGCCAGACGTTCTTCGCTCCGGGATGTCGGGCATGGGTTTCCAGGGATGAGGAGGGGTGGTTGGTATGAGCCACTCTGCGTGACGGAAGCCTTGAGGTGCTGAACGTGATTTACAGAATGGAGGAACAAAAAAAATAGCCCATCGATTGCAGGATGTGGGGCCTATTATCGGAGTCGAGGGCCTTGGAGAGTAGGGTGGGGCCCAAGAGCTTATGACGGGGTCTCTGGGGTGCCGGAGGAGGAGGGGGGAGGTCTTGGGTCCTAAGCCATTGAACGGGGGTCCCAGAAACCAGGTTATGAGACCCGGAGTGCACGGGGCACAGGACGCAACTTCTTGGTTCCAGGATGTGGCTCCTGGAGTCCAAGACATGGTCCCTGGAATTTAGGACACCGCACTTGGGTTGCTCACCTTTGGCCTTGAGCTGAAGGACGTGGGATCGAGTGAAACAAGCTATTCCTATAGGACAAAAGCCAGGACCTTCCCCCCAGGGGAAAGGATGCTAAAATAGGACATCAACTCATGGGTAAAGACTGAAATCTTTGAGATGTATGATCAGATCCTTAGGATGCAGGTCGTGGGTGTCGGTGTACAGGGCGTGGGTGCCATATGCAGGTCGTGGGTACCGGTGTGCAGGTCGTGGGCGCCGGCATGTTGCTCGTGGGTGTCGGTGTGCAGGCCAGGGTTGCGAGTCAAGATGGTCACTGCCTGGGTGAACACAGGGAAGTGGTCAAGAAGAAGGATCGTCTCACATCACTGGCCGTCAGTTATCTCTGTCCTGAGCGTGCGTGAGTATGCGTGTGTAGGTCTCCCAGCCCCCGTGTGTTTGTGTGTGTATGTATGTAAGTATGTATGGCGTCTATACGTGTGCGAGGTTATGTGTGCATGTGTACGTGCATGTGTATGTTTCTGTCTGTCTGTCTCACTGTGTGTAATCACCTATTTGCACTCTATGGGATAGGAGTATTACACTCGTGAGGCCCCAATCCCTTGAACTCTTCCCAAACATCAGAAAACTTTTTAAGCTTCTATATGTCCTCAACATCTACCACCTCATAACTCAGAATACTCCATTCATCCATTACTCTTACACTGTTAAAGGCACGTTTTTACATCCTATAAAGCTCCCTCAGATTTATCATTGATGAAGAGACGTTCTTCCACACGTCCTTCCTGCCGTCTGTGTGTTGCTCATCTTCCAGGTACGACCCGAGGCCTTCCTCTGAGCTCCTATATCACCATGATCCCTGAGGAGACTTAGTCATTCACCATGTCTGCCTTTATCTCACTTTGCCTCTTGAGTGCTGGGATCTCGGAGGAAGCGCTTCCCTCGTCTTCCCGTGACTTCTTCCCCCTTACATTCGGGAAAGCACTGTTTTCCCCGCACGTTGCTGGCTGGCTGGCTGGATCTTTCTCTGTCCTTTCAGGCTTTTTAGCTCATGAGAAGAACGACCAAGATCGTGGATGATAACACGGACTAAATCAGAGTTCGAGCATACGCCAACGACGTTCTTCATCAGCATTTTCATGTACACGAATCTCAAAGGAAACATTTTTGATGCAGATAAACGTATGGCTTCACCTCCCCTGATGATGTCATGTTTTCCAGAGGTAAAGTCATGCACTGCGTCCACTCTTGGCTCCTCTGTCGCAGGCCAATTCGTGTAGCATGAAACTCCCATGTGATACCATACGTGTGACCTGTTCCTAGTCTCTTGAAATCTCATTTCTTTTCATCTGTTCTGACTGAGCTGAACTGGCCATATGACCACGAGTGCCGCAACCTTTCCAATCCTCATTCCACTTGTCTTGACTGGAATGACCCAAGCCTTCATGCAACCACTGATGCAGCTTATCCATGTCCAGTTCCAAGGTGTTACTGCACACTCTTGATTACTGCTTACTTGACCACTGTCGTGGGTTTGCCATCATCGACAAGTGTAGTCACGTATGACACAATTTAACCTTCTAGCAAATGTGTCAACATACTTCAGGTGATAATGGTGTTGCCGGTTTTCAGGAACTCTTAATAGATTTCTTCCTCTCGTCAAGTTTGTGAGACTTCAGTCTGACATATGTTCCTTTCATCTAAAAGTTCAAAGTTTAGACTCACCAGCTGTGAGGAACATTACCAAAGACCTTCCCTTGCTCAGAGACTACATAGTTACCCCACCGTCAGTCTGAGAAGTCTAGATTATACTCTTCTGCTTCTTCTTCTTCTTCTTCTTCTTCTTCTTTAAGGACATAATACATCAGTTGGTAAGTTTCATTTACCTAAGAACTGATCCATTTTTTTCCTGGCCGTCTTTTTCTTCTCTTCTTCCACCTTGTGTTTTGCGTCCTGTTCCTCATCTTTTTTTTTTCATGGTATATCTTTTAATCTCCCTTGCCTGCTATCTCCAGATGAACCGATGGTATTCTTTACCTCTCCTCCCTCCTCCATGTTCGGCTAATATCCAGCGACCGACTCCAGCGCCAATTTCGCAAAACTTATCATATAACGCATCTGGTCTCGGAATTCAACCCCAAGGTCTTGTGTTCCTCAGAAATCTGTTCATCCCTTCGTTGCTACTCGTCCACATATGTCTTCTGTTATTGAGGTTCTGGCCTTTTCGAGTGAGGCACTTCGACACCCAACACAATCCAACTCATGGACAAAGAGTTAAGTTATAATCTCTCTCTCTCTCTCTCTCTCTCTCTCTCTCTCTCTCTCTCTCTCTCTCTCTCTCTCTCTCTCTCTCTCTCGAAGAATGGAGCTCTCTATATATGGCTATGACAACTTCAGGCAGCTGCAGATCATCAAGAACGGATGCCAAACAGTTGGTGGACCAACATTTCCCTCAAAGGCTCACTCCTGTCTCCTACGCGCACGCTTGCCACACTGACACACAGCCCAAGAAACGATTCGGCTATTAAGATATAGAAAAAAAAAAAAAGAGTAAACGAAATACGTTCTCCTGCACGACTCTACCGAGGATTTCGTATCGCCACGAACCTTCGCTTCGAAGAGGATCCTTAAGATCTCCTCCCTTCAGTACATGGCTGTTTCCCCAAGACGATGAAAGCGATAACCTACAATGCACGGCTAATGTTCCCGTCTACTGTAATCATTCCACATTACTCTCATTAGCGCTCATTTGGATTCGCCAGATCTTGCGAGATTATATACTGACAGTCCAAATAATCATACTTTGTTTAATCACATGCCTATGTTTTTTTTTTGTTTTTTTTTTTTTGTTACGGGTGTAAACCGTCAACTTTTCCCGTTTTCTCTTTTCTTCCTCGTCACTCCTCATTACTCCAGGAATGACTGGTGTAAATCCACATCCTTCGTTAAGTCTTATCATTTCGTCTGTGTCGCTAACGCCTGGCCTGATTTTACGGATGATGGCCAACGTCTCTTCGACGACAAAAAAAAAGAAAGAAATCCTTTGTTGCGCCTCACTAAAACCCCACACGCCATCGCTGGTGCTGGCTGGATACTACTGTCTGGTCTGTGTCTTGTAGCTTCAGGGTATTTCTCCCCTCTACTGACGGTGTGTGTGTGTGTGTGTGTGTGTGTGTGTGTGTGTGTGTGTGTGTGTGTGAGTATCATTCTTTTAAATATTATTCTTAGTTGCTGTCTCCCGCGTCAGCGAGGTAGCGCAAGGAAACAGACGAAAGAATGGCCCAACTCTCACATACACATGCATATACATAAACGCCCACACACGCACATATATATACCTATACATTTCAACCTATACATACTTATACATACAAAGACATATACATATAGACACAAGTACATATTCATACTTGCTGCCTTCATCCATTCTCGTCGCCAACCCGCCGCAAATGAAATAGCACCCCCCCTCCCCCCGCGAGGTATATATATATATATATATATATATATATATATATATATATATTCCTATGAGTCCACGGGGAAAATGAAACACGATAAGTTCCCCAGTGCACTTTCGTGTAATAATCACACCATCAGGGGAGACACAAGAGAGAAATATAACAGTCAGTTGATATACAACGAAGAGACGTAGCTAGGACGCCATTTGGTAAACATGCGACTGTCCAAGACAATTACGAATTCACTTTTCACATCAATGAGTTCTTCCAGCAAACCAATTCTTATCACTTGTTTCACAGTTGGTCTTGTTTTACAATTACAACATTTGACTAAATCCTGCCACTTGCTGTCTCCTTCTGTCTTGGGATATCATTCCCTGTGCCCACAAACCTTCTCAACATATCTTATCATGTACATAAGCCTTCATCTCTACACTACATGTCTCTGCTGTTTATTCTAAGCTCATCAATAACCTTTCTCCACGTTCGAGGCTCCAGTCACGGCCAGAAGTCCACATCGATGTTAGGCCTTAACCGAAATATTTACAGACGTTAAAGATATGGCAAAATTAGGAGAGGAAAAAAAAACATTTCAGGAGTTCTGGAAGAAGTGGAAAAGAGGGAAAATATATGCCTTTAAAAGAAAAAGATGCGGGTCTTAGTTGTGCGGAAAGACATGAGGAAGCACAGAGTTCCAAAGCTCAGAAGAGAAAGGAAAGAAACAGATAACACAACGGTTCAACTCTGAGTTCCTGGCGACCACACAATATTCATGTGACGCAGGCAGTGTGCTGGGTACTACGAGAGGTCAAGCTAACGAAGAATTAGCTCTCTCGAGTGAGGAGCAAAGTGATACTTATATGCCAGGGGATGTGAAGCAACACTGGGGGATGTGAAGCAACACTGGAGGATGTGAAGCAACACTGGGGGATGTGAAGCAACACTGGGGGATGTGAAGCAACACTGGGGGATGTGAAGCAACACTGGGGGATGTGAAGCAACACTGGGGGATGTGAAGCAACACTGGGGGATGTGAAGCAACACTGGGGGATGTGAAGCAACACTGGGGGATGTGAAGCAACACTGGGGGATGTGAAGCAACACTGGGGATGTGAAGCAACACTGGGGGATGTGAAGCAACACTGGGGGATGTGAAGCAACACTGGGGATGTGAAGCAACACTGGGGGATGTGAAGCAACACTGGGGGATGTGAAGCAACACTGGGGGATGTGAAGCAACACTGGGGGATGTGAAGCAACACTGGGGGATGTGAAGCAACACTGGGGGATGTGAAGCAACACTGGGGGATGTGAAGCAACACTGGGGGATGTGAAGCAACACTGGGGGATGTGAAGCAACACTGGGGATGTGAAGCAACACTGGGGGATGTGAAGCAACACTGGGGGATGTGAAGCAACACTGGGGGATGTGAAGCAACACTGGGGATGTGAAGAAACTGGGGATGTGAAGCAACACTGGGGATGTGAAGCAACACTGGGGGATGTGAAGCAACACTGGGGGATGTGAAGCAACACTGGGGGATGTGAAGCAACACTGGGGGATGTGAAGCAACACTGGGGGATGTGAAGCAACACTGGGGGATGTGAAGCAACACTGGGGGATGTGAAGCAACACTGGGGGATGTGAAGCAACACTGGGGGATGTGAAGCAACACTGGGGGATGTGAAGCAACACTGGGGGATGTGAAGCAACACTGGGGATGTGAAGCAACACTGGGGGATGTGAAGCAACACTGGGGGATGTGAAGCAACACTGGGGGATGTGAAGCAACACTGGGGGATGTGAAGCAACACTGGCGGATGTGAAGCAACACTGGCGGATGTGAAGCAACACTGGAGGATGTGAAGCAACACTGGGAGATGTGAAGCAACACTGGGGGATGTGAAGTAACACTGGGGGATGTGAAGCAACACTGGGGGATGTGAAGTAACAATGGAGGATGTGAAGCAACACAGGGGGATGTGAAGCAACACTGGGGGATGTGAAGCAACACAGGGGGATATGAAGCAACACGGCGACGTAGGGCAAGTGGGCCCAGCCTCGAAGTTAGACTAGGAGAGTTGAAGCCGTACTGGGGAGATATCTGACATGAATGTCAATCTACCGTTGAACACAATTTGAAAGAGATCGACAACTGTGATGAACATGTTCAATGGTCGCTAAGGTAGAAGTAATATAAAAGTCTTAACGAGGAAAGATATCTTGTAGGATAGTGTGTATACGACGCTCACTGACCCCCTCGGAGCAGTACGACAGTTTCCGCTGGACGACAGGCAGCGAGCACCTCAACTGTGGAGGCAGGGACTGACCTGCCGGAGGCACCATGAGTTATCACCACAATCGTCAAGTCTTATAAATCATAATTCTTTATCTTTAAACATTTTCTGGTATGATTCTTTATACGATTTCATTCACAGACAGACCGACACTGACAGACAAAACGACGAACCGAAAAAAAAAAAAGACACCGCGAATCCTTGAGATTATGTGATTATTGAAATGACGAGCAATCTCACGGGTATGATTCACAGGGGGGATATGACATCCTTATTTACCACTTCTCCCTCGCACAGCTTATGGTCGTGTGTAATTGTGTGGCCATCACTTGTGTGTTGCGGGGGGAGAGGTGTCTGACACTTGCGTCCTCCTTAACCTTGTATATGCGTAGTTTAAGTGCCATGTCTTTACACCTGAGTATGTAGACACACACATACACACCCTAGCTCAAGTCGGGTACCCCAATGCATCGACTAGTCACGAAGGATAGACGAACACCTGGGTTGGATGTGAGCCGACTGCTTGGATTCGAACACCAATGCTAATTCATGGTCTGCAAGTCTAATCACAGTATGTGTACAATTACCTCTGTGCAATGTACAAGGAGGGAGTTTTACACTTGTGAGGCCACATCTCTTGAATGTTCTCTATTACCACACGACCTGGCAAATCTATATATGTAGCCTGCATGTGTGTGTGTGTGTGTGTGTGTGTGTACGTGTGTTGTGTGTGTGTGTGTGTGTGTGTGTGTGTGTGTGTGTGTGTGTGTGTGTGTGTGTACGTGTGTGTGTGTGTGTGTGTGTGTGTGTCTGTGTGTCTGTGTGTATGTGTGTGTCTGTCTGTGTGTGTGTGTGTGTGTGTGTGTGTCTGTGTGTGTGTGTGTGTGTATGTGTGTCTGTCTGTGTCTGTGGGTGTGTATCTGTGTGTGTGTGTGTGTGTGTGTGTGTGTGTGTGTGTGTGTGTGTGTGTGTGTGTGTGAAAGCACTGCTTTAAAACAGGATTTAGAATCTACCATTATACAGCCACATCACTATACATTCGCAGGAGGAAACAGCCGAGTTTCTGTATGTATGTACGTCGGACGTTGAGGGGAAGGTCAGATAACGCGTGGGCGTGCGGCCGCCATCCCCCTCTGATGCCGCCTTCCCATACGGAAACGGTCGTGTGTGTGTGTGAGGTTCCCCTGGACGTGTGTGATGGGTCAAGTGGTCTCTGCTGTGTGTGTGTGTGTGAGAGAGAGAGAGAGAGAGAGAGAGAGAGAGAGAGAGAGAGAGAGAGAGAGAGAGAGAGAGAGAGAGAGAGAGAGAGAGAGAGAGAGAGAGAGAGAGAGAGAGAGAGAGAGAGAGAGAGAGAGAGAGAGAGAGAGAGAGAGAGAGAAAGAGAGAATGTATTCTCAATGGCTGGTCATTTAACCTTCGGCAGGACACTAAACTGGAAGACGCGATAGTACGATCATCGCCTTTGTACACACTGTAAAAAAAAAGTATCCTACGACTTTCAATGTGTAGCAATATGACACAACGGACGAAAGTTTTTGAGAAATACCCATTGGTCTGGGCCTCACACCGGTAGCCCTAATTTCGTGACACTATAACACATCGATTACTTGCGACATTACCTGTCATTTGCCGTAAAAATAAACGAAAAAAATAAATAACGATTTCATATATCCATGGAAAAACCTAATAAAGTGGTACTACTATAAGCATTACGAAATTTGTCCCACAGTCACGCTTACCAACCCTACCGAGACAACACGAGTCGTACTGATCATTTCGAAATTCATCGGATCCATCGGTGAAGATACTTTCTTTTTTTTTTTTATCGTGTGTATATAATCTTCTTGGTATCAGAGGGAATGATGTAGTGTCTGAGTCACGCCAACGGGAAGGGTATCACAGTGGCTAGACATTACTCGTTCCCCTCCCCCTTAAATTCACCTTATGATGATTGGGCAGGTAAGTCGAACGGACGCCAAGATAGCAGCAACACCACGTCGTGGTCTGTGAGGTAGGGGCTGTGGTGGTTGTGGTGGGAGGGAGGCCAAAAAAAAAAATGAAAAAAAATGTGGTTGTCGTGGTGAGGGAGGCAGTGTGAGTCGTTGTGGTAAAGGGAAGCAGCGTGTGGTGTTGTGGTGAGGGGTTGGGTTGGGTTGGGGAGGGGGGGTCAACGTGTGGTGCAGTGGTAAAGGAAGTCGAACATGTGTTGCTGCGATTAGAGGAAGCACCCGCCCAGTTTCCACCAGTGAGTGATGGCCAATGTATTCCACGACCACGCTTGGCCAACCGCTGTTGTTTTCCTGCATCGGTGCACCAGGTAGGTAGGGAAACAAAAAGGAGGGGGAAAAAAAATAGCAACCACGAAAATACTCTCTAGTGAAAATCCCTCAGTTTGCCTTAGGAATCTCGACCACTGATGAATTTAAATCACCCATCACTACTACCCGGTCTCTCATATCAAAGTTTTTGGCACAATCACTCAGCTGCTCCCAAAACACTTGCCTCTCATGATCTTTCTTCTCGTGACCAGGTGCATAAGCACTAATAATCACCCATCTTTCTCCATCCACTTTCAGTTATACCTACAGCACTCTAGAATTTACTTCCTTACACTCCCATGACTCCTGCTTTAGGAGTATTGCTACTCCTTCCTTAGCCCTTGTCCTCTTACCAACTCCTGACTTTACTCCCAAGACTTTTCCAAATCATTCTTTCCCTTTACCCTTGAGCTTTAGTCTACTCAGAATCAGAACATTCAAGTTTCTTTCCTCAAAAGTCTTACCTATTTCTCCTTTCTTCTCATCTTGGATACATCCACATACATTTAGACACCCCAGCCTGAGCCTTCCAGGAGGATGAGCACTCCTTGCCTGGTTCATTCTTCTGTTCCCTCTTTTGGAAATTGAATTACAAGAAGGGGGAGGGGGGTCCAAATCTCCACTCCTGCCCTCTTTTGTTGCCTTCTACGACACAGAGGGAATACGGAGGTAGAAATCTTTCTCCTCTACCCCAGGGATATATATATATATATATATATATATATATATATATATATATATATATATATATATATATATATATATATATATATATATATATATATACATATATATATATCACACACACGATGAGATAATACAGGGTCTGTGCAAATGGCAAAACGGTGAGATGAGAAGTCATGTTCGACGAGGCTGTCTGTATGGACGGAAACAAGTGATGCGTCGTTGAGGAACCTTACCGCCCTAAGGTACCCCATATCACCCCTTGTTCCGGCATGGTGTGCACTCTCCAAGCACGAGAGGCCATGTAAACGACCTCCGGGGGTTATAGAATAATAATAATAATAATAATAATAATAATGATAATAATAATAATAATAATAATAATAATAATAATAATAGTAATAATAATAATAATAATAATATAATAATAATAATGATAACAATAATAATAATATTAACAATAATGATAATGATGATGATATAAAAATAATAATAATAATAATAGTAATAATAATAATAATAATAATAATAATAATAATAGTAATGATGATGATATAAAATAATAATAATAATAATAATAATAATAATAATAATAATAATAACAATAATAATAATAATAACAATAATAATAATAATAATAATAATAATAATAATAATAACAATAACAATAATGATAATAATGATGATATAAAATAATAATAGTAATAATAATAATAATAATAATAATAATAATAATAATAATAATAATAATAATAATAATAATAATAATAATGATGATAATAAAATAATAATAATAATAATAATAATAATAATAATAATAACAATAATAATAATAATAATAATAATAATAATAATAATAATAATAACAAAAATAATAATAATAATAACAATAATAATAATAATAACAATAACAATAATAATAATAATTATAATAATAATAATAATAATAATAGTAATAATGATAATAATAATATCAATAATAATAACAATAATGATGATAATAATATACACGACCAATCATATCCAATAATGAAGCACGAGTATTTGTACCTCAACAAACACCCCTCTTGCCATCCCTATCCACCACCTTTCATCATTAGTTTCTCTCTCTGGACGTAGGAGCCACCCGTATGGTTGGACAGTGGACATGTAACAACTCACACATGATGGATACCTCGTCATTCAACGGGACGTTCATGTAATCCTGGTGGGCCAGTGAGGGAGAGTGTGGATGATGATCCCCTGTGGTCCCTCCTCCTCCAGATCTACGCGACCTCCTCCCCGTTGACTGATGACCCACGCTGCACACAGACCCACCACACCTTCCTCTAGTTCTTCATGCCAACACATCTATGAAGGACCCACTTATGGTGGAGCGAACCACTTCTTGCCGGCTTTACCCACGACATATTACACGACATTACCTTCATCTCGTGATCCCCCCGCTGCGTTCTTCTACTTCCCGCATCTCAAAAACAACACCGCCGGCTTCCAAACGACCTGGGAACCGTCTCACCATCACTCGTATGTTCTTCTGTACCTCCTCGGTTGGCTTTCAATTATCATTCTTATTTACGTTTCTTTTTGAACACTCTTCCTCCTCCTCCTCCTCCTCCTCCTCCTCCCCTCCCCGCAAGTCCTATAGGGGCGGACCAGGTACACAGAGCCTCTCAGATCGCTCACACACATCCTACACCCCGAGTCCTGGTCCAACACCCTGGCTACATCTGCCCATCTCTCCCCGCGCTACATCCCCTCCTGGTTCCACCCTCAACCGTACTGCTATGTATTTTTTCATTAGCCTCTCCCTCGCTGTACGTCCTTATCATCTTAAAGAGACTTTCATCCATAAATCTTCACTAAAGTATTTATCTACACCACATATCCACACGTCCCTCTTCACTCCAGCCTCCTCACTCCACACATACGACACCCAGGTGAACCTATCCTGACCTACACGAACTTGGAGTTCACACCTAACCGTCAGCGGTGGGCGCAAATAAACCCATTCATCTCGGACACACTCTGCACTGAACCGACTTTCCCGTTCCACCAAAGCTTTCAGTGTATCTCCAATCATCACCTTTTTTTCTCTCTCCCGTTGCGCTACGCTACAGTCATCTCTGCTTCCTGCAGCAGTTACCTTCATATTTCTGCTCCGCGCTTCACTTTTTTTTTCAGGGTGGGAGAGAGAGAGAGAGAGAGAGAGAGAGAGAGAGAGAGAGAGAGAGAGAGAGAGAGAGAGAGAGAGAGAGCTCCTCCTCCTCTTCCCCACCTGCAAACCACCACTATCCCGCTGACCCCTGGGAACGCTGCTTCCCTGAGTGTTTGCCGGTGGAGGTGTGCCATGGTCACTGTTACGACTCTCGTAAGGTCAACTGATCCTCACTCAGGTCAGTGGCTGCCCCACTGTCTGCTGCCTACACAGGAGAGAGAGAGAGAGAGAGAGAGAGAGAGAGAGAGAGAGAGAGAGAGAGAGAGAGAGAGAGAGAGAGAGAGAGAGAGAGAGAGAGAGAGGAACTTATTTACGAGTACTCGTCCACAAAAAGACGGGGGGGGGGGAGCACAGCTTACGGAAGATGCTTCGTCAAAGACCAGCTCCTGAATGAAAGATGAACAGCTAGGATAGCTGTGAGCCTGCAGGCTTGGATATTCGTGCTATGTCTTCGCACATACACACACAGGACACCCCAGTCCAGGCCTGGTACCCATCTACCGACCAACCCCGAAAAGGATGATGAACATCTAGGGTTGGTTATGGGCCAACTGTAGGAACCAGAATTCGAATTCATAAGGTCCCGACTCCGAGCAGACCCACACTGACTAATGGTCAGTAACGCTAACTACATTGTATGTGTGTGTGTGTATGTGTGTGTTAGTGTGTGTGTGTGTTGTGTGTGTAAGTGTGTGTGTGTGTGTGTGTGTGTGTGGAGGAAACCTTCAATTCAACCACTTCCTTTCGGTCGTAAATTACCGTAATACATCCTACGCGTCTCGACATTAACATATTCGCTACTGTCGTGGTGAGAACATGACACATGGGACCCGTTTTTCTTGCAGTTTGCAGGTGACACACTTAATGTCCTCGTTATCCCACTGAGAAAAGAACCGAACGACCCTTGAGCACGACTGTTGCTCGACCTTTGACCTGTTCCTTAAGGGACAGGTCAAAAGAGAGGCCATCATACCCACATTATATGTATATATATATATATATATATATATATATATATATATATATATATATATATATATATATATATCTGTGTGTGTGTGTGTGTGTGTGTGTGTGTGAACAGTGAGTGAAAGACACTAGCAGAGTCGAGCATGACTCACTGTTCCTTTACACCAAACGCCTATTAAGAGGCGGTGGAATGTGTGCTTGAAAGCTTGGCCTCACTTTGGCGGTGACCCTGCAGCTTCGACTTGGCTGCTGTGCAGCGAATGTGTGTTAAGTGGGTCAACTTTCTTTGGGAGAGAGAGAGAGAGAGAGAGAGAGAGAGAGAGAGAGAGAGAGAGAGAGTGAGAGAGAGACGGGGGGGAGAGTACCCTGTTTACATGAGCGAAAATATCAGCGGAGGAGGGAACCACCACCTCAATCGTCACCGCAGACCGTGATGGTGAGTCGTGGTTACTGTCAGCACAACACACGCCTCTCTCTATATGTATGTGTGTGTGTGTGTGTGTGTGTGTGTGTGCCGGTGGGTGTGGAGAGGGGTGGTATATCATGCCATCTGTTGACGCAAAACAAAAGATCTACCTCTTTATCTCTCTCGCGTGTTGGTGCGGAGGTGGAGGGGAGTGTGGTCGCTGACATGTTGGGTTGGAGGAGGTGGTACGTGGAAAGGGCATCTAGCAGAGGACTTGTTGGTCTCTGACGATATTATCTGTGACTTACTTATCTGTAGAGACAAGGTCGTAGAGCGGGGTGGCTCCTCCTCAACCCACCACTCCCCTACGGCACATCAGCAGCAATACCCGTGGGAGAGGAACATGCAGTGCGGAGAGAGTACACTGAAGGACGTTTTATAGGAAAGTGCGAATGGAAAACACAGGCTGGCCTGCTGGATGAGGGAAGGTATGCTGCTGGGCGTCACGCTGGCCTGCTGGATGAGGGAAGGTATGCTGCTGGGCGTCACGCTGGCCTGCTGGATGAGGGAAGGTATGCTGCTGGGCGTCACGCTGGCCTGCTGGATGAGGGAAGGTATACTGCTGGGCGTCATGCTGGCCTGCTGGATGAGGGAAGGTATGCTGCTGGGCGTCACGCTGGCCTGCTGGATGAGGGAAGGCATGCTGCTGGGTGTCATGCTGGCCTGCTGGATGAGGGAAGGTATGCTGCTGGGTGTCGTGCTGGCCTACAGTATGGGGGGGCAGTCGTCACGCTGGGTGTCGTGCTGGCCTACAGTATGGGGGGGGCAGTCGTCACGCTGGGTGTCGTGCTGGGGTCGTCTTCACAGGTCGTCCGTTCCGGTGAGGACCGCCGTACCGGACGCAGTGCCACCAGTATTTTGCTGTGGACCGTCACTGCTGTGTTGTTACCTGAAGCTGTGGCCCCGGAACGTGTCGCTGTTTATGGCTTAGTGAGGGCGAGGTGCGCGTGACCACATACATCGCCTGGTGTGGCCAAGGAGCGCGTGGCCACACGTCGCTTCGCATGGCCACGTACAGCGTCAAGCACCTACAAACTGCGTGAACCTCACAACAAAGGCCCCCGTCAGTGTAAACACACGACACAACACAACCCTGAAGTGTCACAGCTTTCCAATTGAGGCAGATCAACAACAACACACAAACACAGAAACCTGGTACCCCACAGCATACACTTCAATTCACCGCAAGTACAAGTAACACCCCATTTTCTATATGCTCTGGGTTGTCGTAATTTTCTTGTTAAACGTCGCGTGAGGATTTACTAAGTCATCTGGACCCTCGATGTTTTCGCTGACAGTCGCCGCAGCAAAATACAGAGGTCTTTAGATTTAAGTATTGGGACCACTAATGGCTGGTTCACTCGTATTTTAGGTTGTTATCGTTTCCCCTGATGTAGTAGAGCAGACAGACCGCCGTCAGTCAAGGCTGTGGTGTTTATCTATTTTTGTGAGACTTTATTAATCTCTTGAGGATGATGGTACGTTCCTTGAGGACGAACGTACGACAGTGACTGAAGATAGCATGGCTTAGCCTGCACGGTAGCGGGTACTGCTCTTAAGGGGGAAATAAAGGGTATCGTATTCACACTGCTGTCATCGTACACCAAAGATATCGTACTCATGGAAAGGATATCGTACTTCAGAGTTATCGTCCTCAATGAGTTGTCATCGTACTACAGACATATCGTACTTGAGGAGTTGTTATTGTACTCCAAAGGTATCGTACTCAAGATGATCGTACTCATATGGTCACCGCATTCCATAAAGTATCGTACTCAAGGAGTTGCTATCGTACTCCAGTGAGTCCCTGAGGTTTATGCACTTCACGTGTTAAGTGTACGTACTCTGAGCCACCCCCATTAGGTGCTCTTACTGTACTTCTCGAGTCATGATCTCAGGAAGGCCAAGTCTACCCTCCTCCGCTGATGAAGCCAATGTACTCGCCACTCAGGATAAACATAATAAACATATGTAACAAGCTCAGTCACTATGTTCAGAAGGCTGAGTTAACGTACTCAGGGAAACCGGCTACCGTACCCATTAGGACGATCAGAAAGATAGGCCATCGTACATAGTAGATTAATATCATACTCCAGCAGATTGCTTTCGTACTCGATGGATCAATTCATCGTACTTCAAACAACTTCACTGCCAGATCTTTGCAGAATAAATTACTTAAGTCTGAGCTCGTGACGTTACACTTGTAAGTGTATAAACACACTTTCCTCCGGTATAATTAAGTCACTTACTTCCCCCCCCCCCCCTTGTTACGCAGGTAATTACATAATTAGACGTTCATCACCGCGTGGATAATTACACTGAATTTTCATAGTTACACAATTATGCAAGTTTATTTTCCTCTTGTTACGTGTCAGGATTGTCTTCACATTGTAGTACAGAGAAGTGCTGGTAGCTCAATGAGTACGGAGACTAAATTGGCACTGATCACTTTGCCCTATTAAATGTGTGGGTTCTTATATATATATATATATATATATATATATATATATATATATATATATATATATATATATATATATATGTGTGGTTGGGAAAAGATTTTACACTCAGTGACCTGTAATATAATAAATATCACATCTTATTCATTGGGCAAGTGAAGAAAATCTTTCTTACAGTCTATCTAACGCTGCAGAGTAAGTCAGGATTTTCTGATTATCCACGAGATGGCACGAATATGCGTCATAAAACGTTCATATGATCTATACAACAACAGAGGAACTGTATAGCACTTCTGCACACCACGGTCCAGTCAACGCCTACAGTGGAGCGACTAAACTGCGACGGGCAAAACACACCATAGCCTGGAGATGCGTCCTCCAGTTACGCAACAAGTCTGGGCCTCGCTCCTTTACCTCCCACACGCTGAGTGGCGTTCGCCAGAGAAAGCCAAGGCCTTCGTCAGGAGCCTCACGCCTTCCATAGCCTGGCTCTCAGCTCGTGTCAGAAGGGTCTTCGTCAGGAGCCTCACGCCTTCCATAGCCTGGCTCTCAGCTCGTGTCAGAAGGGTCTTCGTCAGGAGCCTCACGCCCTCCATAGCCTGGCTCTCAGCTCGTCAAAAGGGTCTTCGTCAGGAGCCTCACACCTTTCTTAAACCTGGCTCTCAGCACATGTCATTAGAGTCTTCGTCAGGAGCCTCACGCCCTAGGTGGCGTGAGGCAGCGTCTTCCTGCGGGTTCTCACACCCTCCTCCCTCCCTCACCTTACCTCACAACAGGGACACCTCACCATCGCCCTGACACGTACTCTCACTTGCGACTTTGACGCATACCACAGAAATCTATGGTCACATGCGCCGCGCCTCCGACATAGAAGTTTCCATCGACGTTACTGTGCCACATGACACTTAGTCTGTGTCTTTATGACACGGTGGGTCTATGACAGTCGTCTGGTCCTCCCGATGACTGGTAAGTGCGACAGGCGCGCGTGTCAGTCACCTCCTTGTCATATGACAGACTCGCTCAGCATGGGTGGTTTATCCTTATTTTGGACTTGATAGCGTGTCCTCGCTGATGGATTTATATGCGCATGACGGGCCGTCCTGCATGACGGGGTAGATCGCCTGATGACAGGGCCTGTCTCTGTGAGATGCGCCTGTTTTGTGTGACGGTCACATATGCATGACGGCCTGACCTACATGACAGGTCTCCAAGAGAGGGAGTCGGGGTAGCATGACAGGCTGTTCTTCAGGAAGAGCTTGCTTGCCTGACGTGCCTGTCCGCATGACAGGTTTTCTCTGCATGACGAGCTCGCCCGAATGACATGAGTGTGTCTCTGGCTGCATGGTGAGCTTTCCTGCATGACGGGCTTGTTCTTTCGACATGATGGGGGTCCTCTTCCGCTTGCATGACGGAGATCCCGATAGTCTGGTGTTTTCTATATACTTTTTTTCCTATGGTAGACACTGTGCATGACGGATCTTCTCTGCATTACTAATTCTATTTTTTCCATGGCGGTAAAATCCCCAGATCCCGAAGGACTTGTCCGCATGACTGACCTTTCCTGCATGATGATGATGATGATGATCTTCTCTGCGCAGCGGGCCAGCCTGCATGATGGCTTCAGTCCAATGACGGGTGCTTTATCTCCCTTCGTTATGAATGTGAACTGAATGAAAGTATTTTCATGATGGGGTTCTTGTGTGATGGATGAGTTTACCTGCATGAAGGATTTCACCTCCCAGTGTAGGTTTACCTGCATGAAGGATTTTCCCTCCCACTGTGGGTTTACCTTACCTGCATGAAGGATTTCCCCTCCCACTGTGGGTTTACCTACATGAAGGATTTCCCCTCCCACTGTGGGTTTACCTGCATGAAGGATTTCCCCTCCCACTGTGGGTTTACCTGCATGAAGGATTTCCCCTCCCACTGTGGGTTTACCTGCATGAAGGATTTCCCCTCCCAGTGTAGGTTTACCTACATGAAGGGTTTCCCCTCCCACTGTGGGTTTACCTACATGAAGGATTTCCCCTCCCACTGTGGGTTTACCTGCATGAAGGATTTCCCCTCCCACTGTGGGTTTACCTACATGAAGGATTTCCCCTCCCACGGTGGGTTTACCTACATGAAGGATTTCCCCTCCCACTGTGGGTTTACCTTACCTACATGAAGGGTTTCCCCTCCCACGGTGGGTTTACCTACATGAAGGATTTCCCCTCCCACTGTGGGTTTACCTACATGAAGGATTTCCCCTCCCACTGTGGGTTTACCTACATGAAGGATTTCCCCTCCCACTGTGGGTTTACCTACATGAAGGGTTTCCCCTCCCACTGTGGGTTTACCTGCATGAAGGATTTCCCCTCCCACTGTGGGTTTACCTACATGAAGGATTTCCCCTCCCACTGTGGGTTTACCTGCATGAAGGATTTCCCCTCCCACTGTGGGTTTACCTACATGAAGGATTTCCCCTCCCACTGTGGGTTTACCTACATGAAGGATTTCCCCTCCCACTGTGGGTTTACCTTACCTACATGAAGGATTTCCCCTCCCACTGTGGGTTTACCTACATGAAGGATTTCCCCTCCCACGGTGGGTTTACCTACATGAAGGATTTCCCCTCCCACTGTGGGTTTACCTGCATGAAGGGTTTCCCCTCCCACTGTGGGTTTACCTACATGAAGGATTTCCCCTCCCACGGTGGGTTTACCTACATGAAGGATTTCCCCTCCCACTGTGGGTTTACCTGCATGAAGGATTTCCCCTCCCACTGTGGGTTTACCTGCATGAAGGATTTCCCCTCCCACTGTGGGTTTACCTACATGAAGGATTTCCCCTCCCAGTGTGGGTTTACCTACATGAAGGATTTCCCCTCCCACTGTGGGTTTACCTACATGAAGGATTTCCCCTCCCACGGTGGGTTTACCTACATGAAGGATTTCCCCTCCCACTGTGGGTTTACCTACATGAAGGATTTCCCCTCCCACTGTGGGTTTACCTGCATGAAGGGTTTCCCCTCCCACTGTGGGTTTACCTACATGAAGGATTTCCCCTCCCACTGTGGGTTTACCTACATGAAGGATTTCCCCTCCCACGGTGGGTTTACCTACATGAAGGATTTCCCCTCCCACTGTGGGTTTACCTTACCTACATGAAGGATTTCCCCTCCCACTGTGGGTTTACCTGCATGAAGGGTTTCCCCTCCCACTGTGGGTTCACCTGCATGAAGGGATGACCACCACGTCAGTAGAGGTCTTCGTTTGCACACCGGGTTAGTGGGTGCGCAAAGCGGACTCGACTCTCACAAGTTCTTGCAAGCGCCTTCTTGCGATCGCTGATTTTTACAAGCTCCTGCAAGCGCCTTCTGGGACGCCAATTTCCACAAGTTCTTGCAAGCGGGGTCTCTGGGGGGGTCACCGATACCACAAGCTCTTGCAAGCGCCTTCTGGGACGCCAATTTCCACAAGTTCTTGCAAGCGGGGTCTCTGGGGGGTCACCGATACCACAAGCTCTTGCAAGCGCCTTCTGGGACGCCAATTTCCACAAGTTCTTGCAAGCGGGGTCTCTGGGGGGTCACCGATTCCACAAGCTCCTGCAAGCGCCTTCTGGGACGCCAATTTCCACAAGTTCTTGCAGGCGGGTCTAAGAGGCCGCCAATTTTTACGAGCTTCTACAAGCGCCCTCTGGGGGCCGTTGATTTCTACAAGCTTCTACGGGTGCCTTCTGGGGCCGCGGCTGCTGTCACCTCGTCAGTCAAAGTAAGAAGATTTAAAGAAAAGAATAAGTACTGTTCACTACGACACGCCCGCCACTGTATTACGGACTTTAGGAGACGTTTTAAGAGCAGAAATGACTAGACATTTACACCCGAGCGCGAATCATTACCAGAGGAACTCGGGAATGACAAAGAGGCGGTCATCATGGTCATCATCATCATTATCATCATGATCATCTCATCATTATATCCCACCCTAACCACACCTCCATCCCCAGCAGGGAAGGGGAGGCGACACCGCGCCATCTACCGTCTGGTACAGATCTTGGCCAAATGTGAGAGAGCGCTTTGTATATAAGACTTTAAACCTTCGGTATTTTCTCCCAGCGGCATTCGGTGCTCTCTCTCTCTCTCTCTCTCTCTCTCTCTCTCTCTCTCTCTCTCTCTCTCTCTCACACACACACACACACACACACACACACACATACACACACACACACATAACTTGATAAGCTCAACGCCACACGGGGCACTCGCTCGGGCGGGTGTCGCTGCCGTGGTAGAGAGGCATGGCAGTTCTGTTCCTGGGAATGCTCGCGTGATGGACGAACCACCAGCGACACCGCTCAAATCAGCTACACGCCAGTGGTCGAGGTGAGAAGCTGGTGCTCTCAGATCATAAGTGGACTTGCGGTCCCGCCCGTCTCAACTGTTCAAATCCCCTCTAAGTATTCTGGTACTGTGAAGTCGTGCGGTAACAGACCCCGTCTACTTCCTCCCGACCAAACTGTTTCCACCATCTGATGAGCCTCCCTCCCTCCCTACCTACCTACCTCCTCCCTCTACACAGATGCGCTCGTTGAGCCTCCTCATTTACACCTCACACTACCACAGGTAACTGTGTGCCATGTTAGTGCTACCTCGGGATTCTTAAAATGACATCGAGATCTGGAGTTCCTACAGGAGAAGCCTTCAATTTATCACAGGTTGCGGGCTTTCCCTCCCCCTCACAGTTACCGCGTTCTTCACATACTGACTCATTTGGCTAATCAGGACATACCATGTTAGCCAGGTCGGCCTGCTGGTACCACCTCCCCCACAAACATATACCAGTTCTCTCGTTCCCCCTATGTCCGGAGGCGCAAGATCAGGATAGACCGGTCTACACCGACTCCACAATACGCTATTCCGTCATCCTTACAGTCCAGTGTTAAGTGGGCTTTAAACAGCGAGTGAGTGGCGTAACTGCGTGGATACCGGTCGTCGCGTCTTCCCCGGAAAATCTGCAAGACTACATCCAGGCCACCGTGGCCCCTAGATCACCCCGCCCCCTCCTAAACACATACACACAGACACACACACACACATCAACACTAACGCACCGCCAGGACTTGGAACCTCTACCATACACAACACCCACCTCAACGCAAGACCCTTCGTAACGGTATGTTCCGCTAGATAAGCCCTACGAAGAAATATAATTATCCGACGAGGCCACGACACCGACCAGTGGTACGGGAAAACTGGAAGACATAAAGGGGTTGAGCAGGCAAACTCCTCCATTCGTCTTGCCTTAACCATCTCTCAGACGAAGAAGCCAAGCGTCTTTAAGAAATCCCCCCTCCCCCCCCCCCGACCTTGACACACCACCCACCTCACAGCCTACCTTCCTAACCTACCATCCCATGAGCCAGTTACATTAACTTCAAGTCGCCGGACGGATACGCAGCCTCAAGACAATGCGCTCCGCTGTACCTTGCACACCTTACCCACACACCTGTACAAGAAACTCTCCCCAAAGCGAGCCAAATCCTTCCGCGCCATCATCAGCGCTTCGCTCCAGGCAGTCAGAATACCCCAAGGGGGATTATGAGACATCTTCTGTTTCCCTTGAAATGAGGTCAGAAAACCGAAGTCAATAGCCCTCAGCACTGTGACGATGCGAAGAGCTGCTCTACCTCCCACTGCTTCGTCAGGTTCCTGGACCTTGCTTACTGTAACCTCAAGAGACGCAAGGCGACTGTGGCTTTCACCGGAGCTTTCGACCTGGTCAAGAGAGAAAGGTTTCATTCCAGGACTTTTATTAGACTTTCTAATTGTGCATCATCAGGTTATGTGTGTTGGGGGAGGCGTGCGGAGAGATGGGCCCACCGACTATATCGTTCCATCTCCTCGTCTGGACCCCTTGCGTTCACCTCAGCCCCGTACATGAAGCCGTGCCGGGTGGTGCACCTGCTACGTGGGAGTGCGTTAATGACCCTTATCTCTCTGGTGACAGCGTCAAAGATAGCTAGCTCTCGGGAATACTTCCCTCTCCCGCAATACCCTGAACAGTCCTCCTCAAAAAAAAAACAAAAAAACAATGGAACATCGCTTATAATCACGTCATCCTCAACCGTCACCTCCAGTCATTTGTAACTCCTCGTCCCTGAGGTGTTGGAGGTGGGCACCACCACCGCCTCGACCCCATCCAAGCTCGAACACACACCGCTATAACTGCCCTAGCCCAGCCCAGCCCAGCCACTGTGAAAAATGCCAATTAGCCTTTACCTGCTGCAGTCAGTTTGATGAATAGTTTATTATTATTATTATTATTATTATTATTATTATTATTGTCATTATTATTATCATTATCATTATTGTTATTATTATTATTATTATTATTATTATTATTATTATTATTATTATTATTATTATTATCATTATTATTATTATCATCCTCATTACTATTATTATTATAATTATTATCCAATATCATTACTATCATTATCATTATCATTATTATTATCATAATATCAGTAGTAGCAGAAGTAGTAGTAGTAGTAGTAGTAGTAGTAGTAGTAGTAGTAGTAGTAGTAGTAGTAGCAGTAGTAGAAGTAGTAATAGTATACAATCAATATGATTATCAATATCATTATTACCATTCCTATCCATGACGGTTATCATCATTCAATTATCATTATTACCATCATTATCATCATCATCATTATCATAACTATCAAACAATACTGAATGCTATCTCGTGATGTGGCTTCCAACGAGAGGTTGGCGAAATGTTCCAGTAATGACACACAAATCCAATTTCCCCCTCCACGTATGTGTGTGTGTGTGTGTGTGTGTGTGTGTGTGTGTGTGTGTGTGTGTGTGTGAGGGAGGGGGGCCACGACATGCGTCCAGGTTCCGGGATCAGGTAACGCGTTACACCCTGACGTAATAGCCTCCCAGTCCTTGCCATGAAGAATGGGAAGAGGTCGAGATACTCTTATGATCTCGGGGGGAGGGACTTGGGTCTGGCTGGGTGCGGGGGACGAGATGGAGCCAGCACAGGGAGCGTGACATGACATGACATGTGGGGATGACGCATGACACACATGGCCGGCCGACCACCCGCCCGCTAGGCTCACTACCCTCCCACCACCACCACAACACGCCTCCCCGCCGCCCACTCCCTCTCCCCCAAGTCAGTCATTCAGAAATCGACATTTTCTTTCTCGCGGCCGGCGTGTGTGTGTGTGTGTGTGTGTGTGTGTGTGTGGTCTGAAAACCCAAACTTCCCGTTTTTTACTTCGTTCATTCATATTCAAACGAAATGAAGTAATATGAAGCTACTGATAAGAAACACAAAGCTCACTGGCATAATACGTAATCTGTTTATTTCTATTACTATTATCATTATCATTATTATTAGTATTATTAATATTATTATTATTATTATTATTATTATTATTATAATTATTATTATTATTATTATTATCATTATTATTATTATTAGCATTATTATTATTATTATTATCATCATTATTATTATTATTACTCATTATCATTATTATTCATCTATCATCATTATCATTATCATTGTAATTATCATTATCATCATTATTATTATTATCATAATTACTATTAACTCTAATTCACCCCATATTAGCTGCCATGGTTTGTGTCCAGCGACATTACAAGCGACGAATTGAGAATATATATATATATATATATATATATATATATATATACATTGTTCTTTTCCTGTTAATTCATGGTTTGACTACGGGCGGGCGGGGGGTGGGTGTGGGTGACTTGCCCTGCCTGAGCTTATCAGAGTGGAAAGCAGTTATACCACAGGCTATGTGGAAGCTGTACGTGTGTGTGTGTGTGTGTGTGTGTATGTGTGTGTGTGTGTGTGTGTGTGTGTGTGTGTGTGTGTGCACAGTTCCTTTAATTAGTGTGGCGGTGGTGTGTCGCCGCCGCCTTCGTCCGCGTCGTCTGCAGGAGGAAGAGAGTCCTCCATCATATTACGTGAGCGTCACGGCACACAGTCTCCTACCGAACTCCGACCATCACAACCACACCCAAGAGACGCTGTCAAAAAAAATGCGATCAAGAATGTGTTGTGGAGCCTAGAAGGAGGAGGAGGAGGAAGAGAAGGAGGAGGAGGAGGAGGAGGAGGAAGAGGGTATCAAGCCTGCAGTCACCTCTTCCACAGAAGCTCTGGTAAGTCGCGGGGTTCAAACTTCCAGACCAGAAGGTACTGGCGGTCACACGGATCAAGTCGCCTTCGTTCTCCCTCGGGTCCGTAAGGAAGGTAGTGGGTCCAAGTGTGGCGCTTAACGAAACCTTCAACCGAGTCGCACTTGAGTGACAGGGGGGAGAACACGGGAGCCGTAGATGTCGCTCTCACAACTCCCCTTAGGCAAACGCACAGCGCTTAGGAAACACAGGGAACCATAACACAAAGCCTGTTAGCGACGAGGCTCTCGTCCAGTCTCGACGCCAAGACCAAGTTAACTAAGGTTAGGATAAACACTTGAAAGACAAGAAGTTTCCCCCGCCACACCCCGCCACGCCCAGCCCCGTCCTATCCAAACTAACCCTCCCACGCCTCCGGAAATAACAACATCCAGGATTAAGACTGGAAAGGATTAAGAAAAAATGCTTCACTAAAGTAAAACAAATAATGGAATTCTACATGAGAGTTTGTACTGATACATCTGCTTATACTAGTTCACTACAGGATGTTATACTCAACTACACCACAGTAATATATATATATATATTCCTATGAGTCCAAGGGGAAAATGAAACACGAAAAGTTCCCAAGTGCAATTTCGTGTAATAATCACATCATCAGGGGAGACACAAGAGAGAGATATAACAGTCAGTTGATATACATCGAAGAGACGAAGCTAGGACGCCATTTGGTAAACATGTGATTGTCCAAAACATATATATACATATATATGTATATATATATATATATATATATATATATATATATATATATATATATATATATATATATATATATATATATATATATTGCAAGAGATTACAGTGGAGCGCGTGATCTAATATATCAACTGACTGTTCTACTACTTGTTTCATTCTTGTATCTCAACAGACGATGTGATCATTACACGAAAGTACACTTGAGAAATTATCGTGTTTCATTTTCCTCGTGGTTATCAGCATATATATATATATATATATATATATATATATATATATATATATATATATATATATATATATATATATTTTTTTTTTTTTTTTTTTTTTCATACTATTCGCCATTTCCCGCATTAGCGAGGTAGCGCTAAGAACAGAGGACTGGGCCTTTGAGGGAATATCCTCACCTGGCCCCTTCTCTGTTCCTTCTTTTGGAAAAAAAAAAATAAAAAAAAAAACGAGAGGGGAGGATTTCCAGCCCCCGCTCCTTCCTTTTTAGTCGCCTTCTACGACACGCAGGGAATACGTGGGAAGTATTCTTTCTCCCCTATCCCCAGGGATAATATATATATATTATATATATATATTATATATATATATAATATATTATATATATATATATATATATATATATATATTACAGGCCTTCTACAGGAGGGTCCTGATGAGTGAATATTACAGGCCTTCTACAGGAGGTCCTGATGAATGAATATTACAGGCCTTCTACAGGAGGTCCTGATGAATGAATATTACAGGCCTTCTACAGGAGGTCCTGATGAATGAATATTACAGGCCTTCTACAGGAGGTCCTGATGAATGAATATTACAGGCCTTCTACAGGAGGTCCTGATGAATGAATATCACAGGCCTTCTACAGGAGGTCCTGATGAATGAATATTACAGGCCTTCTACAGGAGGTCCTGATGAATGAATATTACAGGCCTTCTACAGGAGGTCCTGATGAATGAATATTACAGGCCTTCTACAGGAGGTCCTGATGAATGAATATTACAGGCCTTCTACAGGAGGTCCTGATGAATGAATATTACAGGCCTTCTACAGGAGGGTCCTGATGAGTGAATATTACAGGCCTTCTACAGGAGGGTCTTGATGAATGAATATCACAGGCCTTCTACAGGAGGTCCTGATGAATGAATATTACAGGCCTTCTACAGGAGGTCCTGATGAATGAATATTACAGGCCTTCTACAGGAGGTCCTGATGAATGAATATTACAGGCCTTCTACAGGAGGTCCTGATGAATGAATATCACAGGCCTTCTACAGGAGGTCCTGATGAATGAATATTACAGGCCTTCTACAGGAGGTCCTGATGAATGAATATTACAGGCCTTCTACAGGAGGTCCTGATGAATGAATATTACAGGCCTTCTACAGGAGGTCCTGATGAATGAATATTACAGGCCTTCTACAGGAGGTCCTGATGAATGAATATCACAGGCCTTCTACAGGAGGTCCTGATGAATGAATATCACAGGCCTTCTACAGGAGGTCCTGATGAATGAATATTACAGGCCTTCTACAGGAGGTCCTGATGAATGAATATTACAGGCCTTCTACAGGAGGTCCTGATGAATGAATATTACAGGCCTTCTACAGGAGGTCCTGATGAATGAATATCACAGGCCTTCTACAGGAGGTCCTGATGAATGAATATTACAGGCCTTCTACAGGAGGTCCTGATGAATGAATATCACAGGCCTTCTACAGGAGGTCCTGATGAATGAATATTACAGGCCTTCTACAGGAGGTCCTGATGAATGAATATTACAGGCCTTCTACAGGAGGGTCCTGATGAATGAATATCACAGGCCTTCTACAGGAGGGTCCTGATGAATGAATATCACAGGCCTTCTACAGGAGGTCCTGATGAATGAATATTACAGGCCTTCTACAGGAGGTCCTGATGAATGAATATCACAGGCCTTCTACAGGAGGTCCTGATGAATGAATATTACAGGCCTTCTACAGGAGGGTCCTGATGAATGAATATTACAGGCCTTCTACAGGAGGTCCTGATGAATGAATATCACAGGCCTTCTACAGGAGGTCCTGATGAATGAATATTACAGGCCTTCTACAGGAGGGTCCTGATGAATGAATATCACAGGCCTTCTACAGGAGGGTCCTGATGAATGAATATTACAGGCCTTCTACAGGAGGTCCTGATGAATGAATATCACAGGCCTTCTACAGGAGGTCCTGATGAATGAATATTACAGGCCTTCTACAGGAGGTCCTGATGAATGAATATCACAGGCCTTCTACAGGAGGTCCTGATGAATGAATATTACAGGCCTTCTACAGGAGGGTCCTGATGAGTGAATATTACAGGCCTTCTACAGGAGGTCCTGATGAATGAATATTACAGGCCTTCTACAGGAGGTCCTGATGAATGAATATTACAGGCCTTCTACAGGAGGTCCTGATGAATGAATATCACAGGCCTTCTACAGGAGGTCCTGATGAATGAATATTACAGGCCTTCTACAGGAGGGTCCTGATGAATGAATATTACAGGCCTTCTACAGGAGGTCCTGATGAATGAATATCACAGGCCTTCTACAGGAGGGTCCTGATGAATGAATATCACAGGCCTTCTACAGGAGGGTCCTGATGAATGAATATTACAGGCCTTCTACAGGAGGTCCTGATGAATGAATATTACAGGCCTTCTACAGGAGGTCCTGATGAATGAATATTACAGGCCTTCTACAGGAGGGTCCTGATGAATGAATATTACAGGCCTTCTACAGGAGGGTCCTGATGAATGAATATTACAGGCCTTCTACAGGAGGTCCTGATGAATGAATATCACAGGCCTTCTACAGGAGGTCCTGATGAATGAATATTACAGGCCTTCTACAGGAGGTCCTGATGAATGAATATTACAGGCCTTCTACAGGAGGTCCTGATGAATGAATATTACAGGCCTTCTACAGGAGGGTCCTGATGAATGAATATTACAGGCCTTCTACAGGAGGGTCCTGATGAATGAATATTACAGGCCTTCTACAGGAGGTCCTGATGAATGAATATTACAGGCCTTCTACAGGAGGTCCTGATGAATGAATATTACAGGCCTTCTACAGGAGGTCCTGATGAATGAATATCACAGGCCTTCTACAGGAGGTCCTGATGAATGAATATTACAGGCCTTCTACAGGAGGTCCTGATGAATGAATATCACAGGCCTTCTACAGGAGGTCCTGATGAATGAATATTACAGGCCTTCTACAGGAGGTCCTGATGAATGAATATCACAGGCCTTCTACAGGAGGGTCCTGATGAATGAATATTACAGGCCTTCTACAGGAGGTCCTGATGAATGAATATTACAGGCCTTCTACAGGAGGTCCTGATGAATGAATATTACAGGCCTTCTACAGGAGGTCCTGATGAATGAATATTACAGGCCTTCTACAGGAGGGTCCTGATGAATGAATATTACAGGCCTTCTACAGGAGGGTCCTGATGAATGAATATTACAGGCCTTCTACAGGAGGTCCTGATGAATGAATATCACAGGCCTTCTACAGGAGGTCCTGATGAATGAATATCACAGGCCTTCTACAGGAGGTCCTGATGAATGAATATTACAGGCCTTCTACAGGAGGTCCTGATGAATGAATATTACAGGCCTTCTACAGGAGGTCCTGATGAATGAATATTACAGGCCTTCTACAGGAGGTCCTGATGAATGAATATTACAGGCCTTCTACAGGAGGTCCTGATGAATGAATATTACAGGCCTTCTACAGGAGGTCCTGATGAATGAATATCACAGGCCTTCTACAGGAGGTCCTGATGAATGAATATTACAGGCCTTCTACAGGAGGTCCTGATGAATGAATATTACAGGCCTTCTACAGGAGGGTCCTGATGAATGAATATTACAGGCCTTCTACAGGAGGGTCCTGATGAATGAATATCACAGGCCTTCTACAGGAGGGTCCTGATGAATGAATATCACAGGCCTTCTACAGGAGGGTCCTGATGAATGAATATTACAGGCCTTCTACAGGAGGTCCTGATGAATGAATATTACAGGCCTTCTACAGGAGGTCCTGATGAATGAATATCACAGGCCTTCTACAGGACGGTCCTGATGAATGAATATTACAGGCCTTCTACAGGAGGGTCCTGATGAATGAATATTACAGGCCTTCTACAGGAGGTCCTGATAAATGAATATTACAGGCCTTCTACAGGAGGGTCCTGATGAATAAAAATTTTACGGGCCCTTCTACAGGAGGGTCCTGATGAATGAATATTACGGGGCCTTCTACGGGGAGGGCCCTGAAAAATGAATATCACAGGCCTTCTACAGGAGGGTCCTGATGAGTGAATATTACAGGCCTTCTGCAGCGGGGTCTGATCTTGCAATCTTATAAAGTCTGGTGTCGTGTAGGTATGACACATTTAAGCTGTATTTGGTTACGCTAATTCTCTGCTATCCCTAACACCTACTAGGTGAGGTGAGGTGATTCCCCCACCCACGCACACCTTCCTCCTCCCGTTACTCCTTCCATGACGTTAAGCTTCAGCTGTGGAAGAAGGAAGGGGTCGTGTCTGTGAGAGAGTCCAAGAAATACCCATTGGCCATCTGACCAGAGTCCCGCCTGTTGAGGCTCGGGACACCACGAGGGCCGTGCGTGGTAAAGTTACCATCATCGTCGGGGTATCTGGTCATCTTGAGTCTTACAGTAGAGCTACGCCCTTCAGGCGTCAGCAGTCGGGAGCTTCCCCTCTGGCTGTGAACAATGGGACGTCAGGTCATAACCTCAACAAAGCAGACTAGACGTGGAGGAGGTGTTGTAATTCAGTACAAAAGGCCCCACATTCATAATGGCCTAATTCTGTAAGTGATTAACACACACAAACACACACACACACACACATATGTATATATATATATATATATATATATATATATATATATATATATATATATATATATATCCAGCTAACGCCAGAAGTGTGTGTGTGTGTGTGTGTGTGTGTGTGTGTGTGTGTGTGTGTGTGTGTGTGTGTGTGTGTGAGCAGGAGACCCGTGTGAGGCGGTGCAGGAGGCAGCAGCAGCAGCAGGAGCGGCCGTGCCAGGAGCCACCTACCGTAGGCTCCCGCTAGCCGTAATGTGGACGATGCCCCCGGCCGGGGTTTCCGGCACCTCCCGCCCGCCACGTCTCAAGAGAACCCTCCTCAATCTCTCCCCTCCTCCTCCTACCTCCTCCTCCTTCTCCTCCTTCCTACCTCCCGCTCATGCGTTCTTCCTTCATCCTAGTCACACAGTACAGTTCAGGAGGGGTATTTGGCGCTTGATCATACCATCTTCACTTCTGTGTGGCAAGCCTTTACGTTAAGACTCTATATGTAAAAATAATTATCTATGTCAATTTCTAAGGAACGCGTATAGACACAAGATCTTATGGCACGATCCAAATTCTATTTTCTTCGTCTGTTACACGTGTACTAAGGAGGAGGATAGGTCAAGTTAGTCTTTGGGGAAGACAGGTTAAGTTAAGTCTTTGAGGAAGACAAATTAAGTCTTTGAGGGAGACATGTTAAGTCTTTGAGGAAGATATGTTAAGTCTTTGAGGAAGACAAGTTAAGTCTTTGAGGAAGACATGTTAAGTCTTTGAGGAAGACATGTTAAGTCTTTGAGGAAGACAAGTTAAGTCTTTGAGGAAGACATGTTAAGTCTTTGAGGAAGACAAGTCAAGTCTTTGATGAAGACAGGTCAAGTCAAGTCTTTGAGGAAGACAAGTTAAGTCAAGTCAAGTCTTTGAGGAAGACAGATTGAGTCAATTCGTGCTGTGTTCCGTCGTCTCAACGAACTCAATGGCCAGAAAGCATTCGTGTTTCCAACTCAGTCTAAGAAAAAAAAGAAAAAAGAATGCCATGTCTCTTCCCACAATCCCCTTCGTCCTGGGGTCCTTAGCTGGCAACCTGGGGTACGAAGGGGGAACCTGAGTCACCCCCAAAATGACTTTCAACCCCAGAGATAAATCTACAGGACGCGTGGGTCACAGTTATCGGAGTGGAGGTGTGTGGGAAGGGGGGGGGGTCACAGTTATCGGAGTGGGGGTGTGTGGGAAGGGGGGGGGGGAGGTAGTGGGATGGCCGTCGTCGTGAATGAATAAGGTCAATCCTGGAAAGTGATTCACAATAAAAAAAAAAAAGAAATAAAGATAAATGAGTTCGTACGTGTATGCGTCTACATAAAGTTACCCATACATCTCGTCAACAAAGGATCTTTCGCGAGGACCTTACAGTACAGTACAGCAGGGAGGGCATGCATTACAGACATCATATCTTAGGAGTGAGTGGTGATATATGAAGATTGGGGTGTATCAATCAATGGCGTGAATAATACAACAGTATCACCCGATGTATGATGAAATACAGAGGTGAGGTTCACTGTACTGTATGGGCCGCGTGATGTAAGGACGCCATTATAGGCAATAAAGATCTCTCATAACATCATAAATAATTATTTATTTATCTGCTTTATCATCATTCCTCTCCTCAGTCTCACGTGAGCCGACCACAGCCTGCAGCACGTGCGCGGGGCAGGAACGTGTGCAGACCCACCCTGCCTGGCGCTGGGGCGGGGCCGACGCGCCTGCGCACTACTTAGTGCCGCCTCCAGACTTTTCCCGCCAAAAAAAACCATCGAGGTTATCGGCGGCCATGTATCTTTGTGTGTGTGTGTGTGTGTGTGTGTGTGTGTCCGGATAACGTGCCATGAATCAGCGGGCGGTGGTCACGCAGGGGCTGGATTTATGGTGCGAGTGTGTGTGTGTGTGTCTGTCTGCCGGTGACACATCGTCCTCCCCCCCTAACCCCCATCCCGGCGGCTCTCTCTCTCTCTCTCTCTCTCTCTCTCTCTCTCTCTCTCTCTCTCTCTCTCTCAAAACCGCCGTAGGGGGAGAGGGGGAGGGGGGGCCCGCCTTCCCTAACCGAAGATGCTGCTGGCGCTCTTGCCGAGGTAAGGGAGCCGACGCAGAAGGGAGGGAAACGAGTTGAGTGGCAGCCTCACTGATGTGTGGCATCTTTAAGTTTCCTCAGCAGTAAGGCGAGGGTTTAGGGCTCCAGCGGTGGTGATGGTGGTGGCGAGAGGCGAAGCGTGGTTGGAGAAGTCTGTGGCTGATGGAGAAGCGATGGCGTGGTCGGAGACGTCTCTGGCTGATGGAGAAGTGAGGGGAGGCTGTTTGGCTGCTGGGGGCAACAGGTAGAGAAGAGGAGGAGGGGGTAGGGTGTGTTGGTGCCAGACGTATGGGACAGTTACTGCTGGGGTAGGTAGGTAGGAGCGGGGGGAGGACAGACACTGGGATAACAAGCCAGAGGGATGGGGGTCGGCTGGGGTGTACCACGGCCCTCGAGATGATCAGATAACGGAAGACCTGATGGTCTATGGTTGAGGTTGTCTGCCATGGGACAGTAGGTAATGGCATCCTAAATTCCTTATCTGAGACACGGGTGCGGGAGGGAGGAACGTAAAAGCAGCGGGAGGGAAGGAGGGAAGGAGAATGTGGATGAGACACGGGTGCGGGAGGGAGGAACGTAAAAGCAGCGGGAGGGAAGGAGGGAAGGAGAATGTGGATGAGACACGGGTGCGGGAGGGATGAACGTAAAAGCAGCGGGAGTGACGAGAGGGAAAGAGAATGTGGATGGAACAAGGTGGGAAGGGGAGGCAAGAGTGATGTAGATGGAACAGGCGGGAAGGAGGTGTGTGTGTGTGATGTTTACAGACTTCAAGCATTCAGACACCATGTTGAACGAGGGAGGGAAAGGTGACACGGACGGAGGAGCCATACGACACCTCAAGACCTACTGGTGAGGAACGCATCCCAGCAGGACAGACGGAGAGACAGACAGACAGACAGATAGACAGATAGATACAGATAGATAGATAGACAGACGGATAGATAGATAGACAGGTGCGGTGCGTGGCCACGTAATAGTCAGGGAAGAAGCGGCACATCAGTTGGCCACCATACCTGGCCACAGTGACGTCCTCTGTGAGGCTGACATCACTCCTGACGTCCTGTCCTGCCTGAGGCTGACATCACGCCTGACCTCCTGTCCTGCCTGAGTCTGACATCACTCCTGACCTCCTGTCCTGCCCGAGGCTGACATCACGCCTGACCTCCTGTCCTGCCTGAGGCTGACATCACTCCTGACCTCCTGTCCTGCCCGAGGCTGACATCACTCCTGACCTCCTGTCCTGCCTGAGGCTGACATCACTCCTGACCTCCTGTCCTACCTGAAGCTGACATCACTTCTGACGTCCTGTCTGATGGTGACATCGTTCCTGACGTCTCTCCTCACCACCCACCCTGCCCCTCTCCCCGACCTCAGCCACCACCCGCCCACCACAACCCACGTCTCGGAAGAACAAAACTCAGACACAATTACTGAACTGTCGTTTCCTCTTTCCCTCCATTTCTTCACTCCTCTCACTGTTAATGAGACAATAATAAAAAAAAAAGAAAATAAAAGTCATTTTGACTCTTGCAACTCTCTTATTTCCTTGAAATAGAATGATTTGCCATCTCTTTTTTTTTTCCACTCTAAATTTCGTAAATGTTAAAAACTTTGATTCTCGTCATAAACACGACTTAAAAAAAATCTAAATCTTTAGTTTCTTGTCTATATATTTCTTCTTTCACCATCACCACCTTCACCACCACCACCACCACCTCCCTTGCAGAATTTTGCCGAGCCCAACAATAGACTGAATGCAAGATTTCCATCAAGGAGTAAACACTGTACAAAAACCACACGAAAAGAGCATTTAGTTTCGCGAAGAGGGGCCCCCCAGTGCTACAGTTAGCAGTGTCTGGCTGCTACAGACCCCAGTGCTATAGTTAGCAGTGTCTGGCTGCTGCAGACCCCAGTACTACAGTTAGCAGTGTCTGGCTGCTGCAGACTCCAGTGCTACAGTTAGCAGCATCTAGTTGCTGCAGACTCCAGTGCTACAGTTAGCAGCGTCTGACTGCTGCAGACCTCAGTGCTACAGTTAGCAGCATCTGTCTGCTGCATATGTCACGCACCCCGAGAATCAGAGACACAGCGATCATAGTCCGGGAGCAGAAGACGTTTTTCCTCACCCTCTTCCGTCTACGCCACACCGCAGACACACCAGGTAGATTTCACATCTTGCAACAGACGTACACCTGCTGAACTCACCTTTACGTCCAGTGGGTGTGTCGTTGTCCTCCCACGAACTCAAACCGGGGACAGCTTGAGACTCAAAATATGAGTCAAGAGCCGTCGAAGATTAATTCAGCCTTGAGTACCTACATCAAGAAAGGGACGTCATGCACCTCAAATACTCCTCCAGTAACATATGAAGCGCATCTTTCAGATAAAGAACCTGTTTTCTGTGCCACAGTTGAGGGGCGATAGGAATTCTGTGCCACAGTTAAGGGGCGATAGGAATTCTGTGCCACAGTTAAGGGGCGATAGGAATTCTGTGCCACAGTTAAGAGGCGATGGGAATTCTGTGCCACAGTTAAGGGGCGATCGGAAAACTGTGCCACAGTTAAGGGGCGATAGGAAGACTGCGCCACAGTTAAGGGGCGATAGGAAAACTGTGCCACAGTTGAGGGGCGATAGGAATTCTGTGCCACAGTTAAGGGGCGATCGGAAAACTGCGCCACAGTTAAGGGGCGATAGGAAGACTGCGCCACAGTTAAGGGGCGATAGGAAAACTGCGCCACAGTTAAGGGGCGATAGGAAAACTGCGCCACAGTTGAGGGACGATAGGAAGACTGCGCGCACCACAGCTGTGGTTAAATGTCATTAAACTCACCGCGTTCGAAGGTTTCACACGTCCTTGTTGTATACCACAACTCCTGGTTTTATAGTGATTACTGACACGATGATCACCTTTCACGACGCCAAACAACCCTCAGCCTAACGACCCACACCTTAACAACCAGAGCCATGACAGTCCTTGACACAGAACGACCACCACCTTAACTGTCAACACCTTCAGAACGACAACAGCCTTAAGCACACGTACCCTAACAACCATCAAACAATCCTAACAACCATTAGGCTAACATTCACACCACCATCTCCCGCCCTTCGAACCCACATCTACCCAACACCCTTAGAAATCCGCCACCTCCTACACCCTCACAAACACACCCTCACCTCATCACAACACTCATCACCCTAGCGGTAGTACACTCAACCACCCATCGACCCCCCCCTCACCACCACCACCAGTATCACCCACACATCGAACGCCTGAACAAACGCACACACACACACACAGAGTTGAACTCTGGAGGCCGAAGGGCAGCCAAATACATGTCCTGAACACATGAACAACACGTCACCCCCACCCCCTCTCTCTCTCTCTCTCTCTCTCTCTCTCTCTCTCTCTCTCTCTCTCTCTCTCTCTCTCTCTCTCTCTCTCTCACCAGCTGCGGGGCACAGGACACGGGCGCGACCGGTACGGTCCATATCGTGCATACGCGTCGTCTCAATAGCTGCTCCCTGACCTTTCGTGTACGCATCCGTCCCGAGGGTTCCAGCTGGGAGGACGGTATCTGGACAGACAACACAGAGAGACAGGACAGGACAGGACAGGAATTAAGACGGACAACAATGAGCAATGCTTCGTGGGGGATTTGGTTCTTTTTGTTACTTAAAAGACAGGGACCCCAGCGCACGTGAGTGGGTTTGTGTTTCCACACGTCTTGCAACACTATGTACACGTGAGAGGCGAGTGTGTTGCTAGGAAGAGTCGTTGGTCTGGGCCAGACCTGCCCAGCCTCAGGAGGTGATGTCTTGCTTTGTGACGCTCATATTATGGATCTGTGTGTCATTACAAGTGTTATATATATATATATATATATATATATTTATATATATATATATATATATATATATATATATATATATTCATATATATATATATATATATATATATATATATATATATATATATATATATATATATATATATATATATATGCATACATACCTTTTTTTTTTCATACTATTCGCCATCTCCCGTGTCAGCGAGAAAGCGTTAAGAACAGGGGACTGAGCCTTTGAGGGAAATCCTCACTTGGCCCCCTTCTCTGTTCCTTCTTTTGGAAAAATAAAAACGAGAGGGAAGGATTTCCAGACCCCCCCCCCCCCTTTCAGTCGCCTTCTACGACACGCAGGGAATACGTGGGAAGTATTCTTTCTCCCTTATCCCTATATATATATATATATATATATATATATATATATATATATATATATATATATATATATATATATATATATATATATATATCCTACCTTGAACCATGTACCCATTTTATCGACTAAACCACTGAGGTGGATGAACAACTGGGTTGACTGTGGACCGACTGCCGCACCAGAATTCGAACCTATGCGCTCGACCGTGGGCGGCCAGTGAATGCATTTCCACACAATGCTCCACCTTAAACAACAACAGAAAAATAAGCTTACCACAGATATGAGAGAGAGAGAGAGAGAGAGAGAGAGAGAGAGAGAGAGAGAGAGAGAGAGAGAGAGAGAGAGAGAGAGAGAGAGAGAGAACTTGAGAACATTCAACAGATGTCCAGAGTCTTGTGCCGCATCACCACCCGCCCCCAAGATGGAGGGAGACCTGGTGAACGGAACACTGGCCTAGAAATGTTGCAAGCAGGAACACATAGTCTGATGATCCACAACACTCGAGGCGGGAGAGAGAGAGAGAGAGAGAGAGAGAGAGAGAGAGAGAGAGAGAGAGAGAGAGAGAGAGAGTCATCCTGTCGTTCTTGTTGTTGTTCTAGTCAGCTGGTTACTGCAAAAAGGCGAAACACTGTGTTTCTCTGCTGGTACGGGAGGCGTCATTGAGTGGTAAATGTACATCTTAATTATTTATTTTCAAATTCCTGGTTTTATTTTTTAGCATTTCAGATATATATATATATATATATATATATATATATATATATATATATATATATATATATATATATATATATATATATATATATATATATACATACACTGGAAACCCCCAAAGCCAAACAATTACCGCTTCCCCCACATTATACGATAACCTCGCCTCATGGCGCACACACACACACACACACACACACACACACACGCCACGAACCTCCGGATCACCGCTGTGGTGGTCGGTATGGGCGACTGTGGTGGACCACCGCGTATAAAGGCGGGCTGAAGATGGTCGCGCCCCTCCCCATCACCCAGCGTGTCCACAAGACGTTAGTCAATACACGAGAACGTCTTCTCAGGGCACGGCATCTCCGGATTTCTACTGGGTGTACGTCGTTTCTCCGTGTTCCACCAACCACATGCATCACGCACATCCCTCATCCCAATACGTGTACGACACCCGATCAAATTATTTTTTCCATTTCCGTCAGCCATGTCAGTTGCCCAGAGGCTGGTCCGGCCGATGGACAGGCGGTCCATGGGGCGTGAAGGGCCACAGGGGAGGAGAGAGATCGGAAGAACATACAATACTGACGGTAGAGGGAAGGAAAGAACCAAAACCAGGGCTACTACCGTCACCCACCTCCGTGCTCACCCCGCCCCGCCCGCCCGCCCGGCCACTACCCGAACAGGATGCCCAGCTATTATCGACTGCTTCAGTTCTCTGGGAACCTACGTGAGAACCAGTGAAGAAACGTATCTCCCGATGACCCAAGTAGAACGCCACCTCGTGAACGGTAACAGCAAACATCGCATCCTTAACCAAGGAAATAAAATGGAAGGTAGATCTACCTCTATACATTTCAGTCGTTCAAATCGGTGATCTTCTTCTCCCCTTAAACTTATATCATCACAGGGATTTTCCTCATCAGGAGTTCATCACTTTGTGATTGCCAGAAGCAAACAGTTCCCACGGCCTAGCGCTCACCACCACCACAGCTGTAGCGTCTCCTGCAGCGGCATCATCATCATCATCATCGAACCACATTCCTGACCCTGACCTGCTCCCGTGGCTGGCCTCTGGTCCGGCAGTGTGTGTCGCCGCCGCCGCGCCAGTGTTAATGTACACAGAGCATCTTTTCTACAGCCAAGTACAGTAATTCCAGTCAACCACATCGTCGACCAGGGCGTTACATCTTTAAATCTGTCTCTCACTCTCTCCCTCCGTGCCCTATGGGGAGCAGCGATCATCAACCTCGACGTCAGCAGCGTCAGGAAAACCCAGTTCGGAGCCTTTTTTTTTTTTTTTCCTTCGAGGTATCTGAGTCTCTGCTGACCTCAGTACACCGCACCGGTGGATCAAGTCGGCGTCCCTTAATGTTACATTATCCCAGAGTGGGTGAGTGGGGTCGGAATATGGCCACGACACAGTCAGGGACGACGATCCATCCGGCAAAACACCGCACTATGTCAACATTCGACTCTCCTCTCCCTCCCATACCGGTAGAGATTCATTATACAAACAGCCAAAGAGACCACTGGGTCCTAACGAGGCTGTTTGTGATGGCGGAAGAGACCAGGAACTCACAAGATTAGTCTGGTAGGAGCAGAGAGACAGACCACAGTGTACAGCCGTGAGTGCCTGGAGTCGCCAAAACAAGACATGGCGAGTAAGTCTGAAGTACCCGTACCACGCGTAGGTCGTCCGGATGCATCGAACTTCCGAGTCGCACAGAGAGGCTCCCGAAGTCTACAGGAGGGAGGAGGAGTGAGGGAAGGTTACCAGTGCTGGGTGCTCTAGGAAGCTCGGATCACCTCGGCCTCCTCAGTGCTTCTGGAGGACACGTTCACCTCCTCACCTGACGGAGGTCGGTATGGTCGCTGCTCTGTACTTTACACACGTCATTACACAACCATGTACCAGCTGGAGGTTTGGGAAGAGAGGGAGGAGGGGGTCATGACATGCGTCAGGAGGAGTTCGCTGTACATTTCTTTGTTATAACCGTTCGTTACATAAGGTATTTGAAGGCTAGGATTCGTCTACTCTCATAATCCTCTTGGAACGGTGTTACCGGACCCAGCCTGCTCGAGGTTACACCGCCAGTATAAAAGTCATCTTCAGCCATTTCCCTCCTACTGGAAGCAGCGCAGCCTTAGGCTGGGCTGCAGGAGCCTGTATAAAGGTCCTAAGTAACACAATGACTCTCTCACAGAAACTGGTCATGGTGTGGCCTACTGGCCCTGGGGGATGACCTCCTAGCCCAAGTGTGGCCTTCTGGAGCTGGTGTGACCTCCTGGTCCTTATGTGTGGCCTCCTGGTCCTTGTGTGTGGCCTCCTGGTCCTTGTGCGTGGCCTCCTGGTCCTTGTGCGTGGCCTCCTGGTCCTTGTGTGTGACCTCCTGGTCCTTGTGTGTGGCCTCCTGGTCCTTGTGTGTGGCCTCCTGGTCCTTGTGTGTGACCTCCTGGTCCTTGTGTGTGACCTCCTGGTCCTTGTGTGTGGCCTCCTGGTCCTTGTGTTGTGGCCTCCTGGTCGTAGTGTAACGTCTAAAATCATCCTGCAGCCTTGTCTTCGTCAAGCGACCTCCGGGAGATTCAGACCACAGAGAGATAACCTGTCATGAGTGCAAAAAAAAAAGTATGCCATGACCTTCTCGAAGTCTGTGACCTTACTGACGCCGGGGGAGGGGGACATAATACGAATAATCTACGCAGCGATCACTCCACACACACACACACACACACACACACACACACACACACACACACACACACACACACACAAGCATACACTGCATTTGCTTCGTGCGTGTTCTTGCGCGAGTGTTGTCATTACATCAAAATTTAAACAGTTGTTTTATAGATCGTGAAGGCCTCGTGACACACCGTAACCGTAACACCGGAATATGGTAACACCAGGGGGCACTATCAGTGTCCCCTTGGAGACAATCACAGCAGGGTTCGACAGTGGCCAGTGGGTAAGGATGGTATACACCACTGTGGAAAGAAAGTGTTCCTGGATGAGGAGAGTGAGTGAGGACAATGTGGACAGTGATACGTGGTCGAGGACAACTGGGTCTGGAAACCACACCGAGGACGGCTTGGCCAAAGTCCTCCCTCAAGTCGTGGCACACTTCAAGGACAAACGAGTCTAGGCCCACATTTGCGACAACCTCTCCGAGGACAACTGGGTCTCGGCCTGATGCATCAAGGACGGCCCAGCCGAGGACAACTGGGTCTCGGCCTGATGCATCTAGGACGGCCAAGCCGAGGACAAGTGGGTCTCGGCCTGATGCATCTAGGACGGCCCAGCCGAGGACAACTGGGTCTCGGCCTGATGCATCTAGGACGGCCCAGCCAAGAACAACTGGGTCTCGGCCTGTGTCTTGGACGTTCACCCATACGATCAAAACAGTGTAAACGAAGAGGAGACCCAACGTTGGGATGAGGCGAAACGTTTTTAGGCCAACGTTTCCTGTCCACCTCCCTCATAATCAGGTCGACCAGCAGATCCAATACTGAAGACTGACTTCTCTCAAAACGTCGTCAGGAGAATGTATTTATATATATCTATCTGTCTTCATCCCATCGATCTTGATGTCTCCACCAAACTACAACATTTCTCAGAGTCGAAATACACCGCCCTCGTACCTCCTGCGTGTCACAGAAGGCGACTGAGAGAGAGAGAGAGAGAGAGAGAGAGAGAGAGAGAGAGAGAGAGAGAGAGAGAGAGAGAGAGCCGCAAGGGGCTGGAAATCATCTTCCCCTCCTGCGTTACCTTCTGAAAAGGAGGAAACGGAGGAAAAGACCTCAAATGAGGATCATTCATCCTCTAAGGCTCAGTCAAGTGTTCTGGGCGCTACCTCTCTCTCTCTCTCTCTCTCTCTCTCTCTCTCTCTCTCTCTCTCTCTCTCTCTCTCTCTCTCTCTCGAAACAACGAACACGTACGAAAGAAAATAAAAATGAGTGATGTCAGCTCGTGATTTCAACATGGTAGTTTACCCCGAACACCAACTCTTAGAAAATCTCAAAATATAAGGAGTAACATCAGTAGATATGTAGGATGTCTCAAATTATCCTTATTGGAAAGGGGTACGAATTCCTGAGCGAAAGAGTCCTTTGTCTTCCGTGAGTCCCTTCCTCCTCCTCCGGCATCCTGCCCGTCCACAAGTCCGGTGTCGGGGGTTGTCACTCTCCTCCCAAACGACCACACAGATAACTCTCAGCCTTCCTCGTGATGACTGGGTTGACGTAAGGAAATTGTGACCTTATGGCAGACCAGCATGGAGTAAAGAGGTAGGGGTGGGTGGGAGGAGGAGGACCTGCCGTGTGTGTGTGTGTGTGTGTGTGTGTGTTAGGCCTGGGGATCCGGAGGACCTGCCTTGTGTGTGTGTGTGTGTGTGTGTGTGTGTGTGTGTGTTAGGCCTGGGGGATCCGAGACGCCGGAATAACACACAGCGAGGATGTCGAGAGAGAGAGAGAGAGAGAGAGAGAGAGAGAGAGAGAGAGAGAGAGAGAGAGAGAGAGAGAGAGAGCACGACCAATTAGCACAACGACACAACGACAGCGTTGAGGTACGAAACCGAAAAAGAGGGTTGGAATGGTATATAACTCAAGACGACTTTCGCGCCACCCGGTCGAATATATACCAAGCGATACCCAAAAACCGAGTCGTCTTACTAGTGATTCTAAAATGAACGCACAACCGAATTCAATTCTGGCAGCCGTGGCAATCATTACAATGTCCAGAGCAATTTAATATATATATATATATATATATATATATATATATATATATATATATATATATATATATATATATATATATATATATATATATATATATATATATGGTGGCTGATTCGGGTGAGAAACTCCAGAAGTTGGTGACTGGGTTTGGTTAAGTGTGTGAAAGAAGAAAGCTGAGAGTAAATGTATATAAGAGCAAGGCTATTAGGCACAGTAGGGTGGAGGGTCAAGTCAATTGGAAGGTAAGTTTGAATGGGGAAAAACTGAAGGAAGTGAAGTGTGTCCGATATCTGGGAGTGGATTTAGCAGCGGATGGAACCATGTAAGCGGAAGTGAGTCACCAGGTGGGGGAGGAGGCGAAAGTTTTATGAGCGTTGAAAAATGTGTGGAAGGCGAGAAGATAATCCCCTGGAAAGCAAAAATGGGTATGTTTGAAGGAATAGTGGTTGCAACGATGTTATACGGTTGCGAGGCGTGGGCTGTAGATAGGGTTGTGCGGACGAGGGTGGATGTGATGGAAATGAAATGTCTGAGGACATTATGTAGTGTGAGGTGGTTTGATCGATTAAGTAATGAAAGGGTAAGAGATATGTGTGGTAATAAAAAGAGTGGTTGAGAGAGCAGAAGAGAGTGTATTGAAATGGTCTGGTCACATTGAGAGAATAAGTGAGGAAAGATTGACAAAGAGGTTATATGTGTCAGAGGTGGAGGGAATCAGAAGTGGGAGACCAAACTGGAAGTGGAATGATGGAGTGAAAAAGATTTTGAGCGATCGGGGCCTGAACATACAGGAGGGTGAAAGGCGTGCAGGGAATAGAGTGAATTGGAACGATGTGGTATACCGGGGTCGACGTGCTGCCAGTGGATTGAACCAGGGCATGTGAAGCGTCTGGGGTAAACCATGGAAAGTTTTGTGGGGCCTGAATGTGGAAAGGGAGCTGTGGTTTCGGTGCATTATTACGTGACAGCTAGAGACTGAGTGTGAACGAATGGTGCCTTTATTGTCTTTTCCTAGCGCTACCTCGCGCGCACGCGGGGGGAGGGGGATGTCATTTCATTTGTCCTTTTTGGTCATGTATAAAGGATAAAATTTTTCTGGATTAGCTCCTTTTTTTACCCCAATAATAAGAAATATCTAAAAAAAAAATAAATTACATGATTCTGATGCAAAAGCAAATTTCGTTATATGTCATCATATGTCTGCACAAAGTTGCTGGCTTTCTCAAATTCTCCGCTATATTCACTTTTGATCTGTCACGGGGAATGATCAGCTATTTTCCCATTACATTCAATCAGCTTATTACTTTTGAAATTCCAGTACAAGTTTCTTCAGAAAAAAAAATTGATGTGTGTGTGTGTGTGTGTGTGTGTGTGTGTGTGTGTGTGTGTGTGACTGCTATTCGTGATTGCTATTTGTGTGTTACATGGAGAAAGTGTTACATTCGTGTGGCCCCGTTTCTTAACCTTGTATATGTCTCGTCTTCCCTCTTTGTTCCTCTCTTCCTTCTTTTGGAAAAATACATATTAGAGGGGTAGGATTTCCAGCCACCCTGCTCTCGCTCCCCTTAGTCTCCTCGACACGCAGGGAATACGTGAGCAGTATTCTTTCTCTCCTATCCCCAGGGATAATATATATATATATATATATATATATATATATATATATATATATATATATATATATATATGTGTGTGTGTGTGTGTGTGTGTGTGTGTGTGTGTGAGTGTGTGTGTGTGTGTGTGGTCGACGTGCTGTCAATGCACTGAACCAGGGCACGTGAAGCGGCCGGGGTAAACCATGGAAAAGTCAGTGGGACAAGTCTTTAACGCTATCTCGCAAACGCGAGAAACGATAAGCAAGAATTTCAAGTTAACAACCATATAACTCATCAAAGTGGGGTTTTAAAAGGAAACTTGAGCTCCACAAATGCTTAAAATGAATCCCTTCATGCTTTCCAAATGACCCAATCATAAGTTGTGTCGTTAATGTGTCACTCGTTGGTGTCGTTAAGAGTCAATTACTCCTAAAAAAAAACATTTCATCATCGGGTCAGGAAGTGTGCCGCTAGTCCCGCTGCACGTGCGGTTAAATCACCTCAGAAGACCGTGACGCGCGGACGGACAGATAGACAGACAGCGCCATCTCAGACGGAGGCGAGATCCTAGAAAAACCCATTTCCTCTTTGTATGTAATCTTTCCATCCTCTCTCGTAGTCCAACCTCCAATTCTTTACGTAAATGATCTCTTCGATGGCATACCTACTTGATCGTATCAGACATACACTTATCTCTTTGTTCAATTATTAAAAAAAAGAAAAACACTTTTTGTTTTGTTTTGTTTTCCGTTTAGTACATCACCCCCTAGCGGCCGTGCGAGGAACCAACCGCTCGAGCATCCACCTCCCCAATCATTCCCAGGATGCGACCAGAATTGAACCGAGAAATTGCATGAAAGAAAAAAGAAGAAACAGACACAAGAGAAGACCCACGTGAATGAAGAAGAGGTGGTATTCAGTGCAGTAAGTAATCACCTTCGACAATGGCGCCAGGAGAAAAATGACGCGGGGAAAAAAAAAAAATGGGATTCCTTTTGAGTCTACTACGAGATCCATTTGCTTCAGGAGTGATTGCGGTCACCTCAGGGGACGACTTTTGTACACACAGATTCGACGACATCTGTACACAGAGTCATGTACTAGTTTGTATGTGTCAGTCAGCGGGTGAATGCGGGTACGTATGTATGTATGTATGTATGTATGTATGTATGTTCGTAGGCGTCCATATTTCATAAAAAAACCCGTTACAGACGAATAGGACCGGATGTTCCTTCACTAACCTGACTTGCTTTACACCGGAAAAGTATTCGTGATAAGAAAACACACAAATGTCGATACAATGACCAACTGTAATTGTAACAAGAAAATAATTTCTCTCCACCAGCGACAGCCGATAACCAACCACGAGTAGTTGCCTAGTGTCACCGTACGCCATGTACCCTTAATCGTTTTCGCCATTATTTTTTTTTTTATTTCATTTCTTTTATCATCGATCTCTATCTAAAGATTTTGTTGTACATTAGATGGAGACAGAACACGAGCCTTTACTACACAATGGCTGGCCATCGAACATCTATTCTTGAATGACAGTCGCCTGATGGGAAAATGATATGCTTACAGCGAAAGCGGTCGCCAGACAGTTCCATTGGACTAGCAAAATGTAAATAACCTAAGTGTATATAATTATATATATATATATATATATATATATATATATATATATATATAGATAGATAGATAGATAGATAGATAGATAGATAGATATATATACATTTATTTATTTATTTATTTATTCATTTTCATAATACTTAGTCGCAGTCTCCCGCGTTAGCGAGGTAGCGCAAGGAGCAAGCAGACTCGCAAACGCCAGCAGGTTATAAAGATTTATTTAGTCTTTTATCATCATGGTATGGAAAATACCAGAGGCTGGACCCACCGAATGTAAAACCCCCTCTCCCCGTAACACACACACACAGAGCAACAGCAAATAGTAATCCCACACACACACACACACACACACACACACATACACACACAGCAGTAGGTGGAGAACATGCAAATGTCAAAGTGGATCAGGATTATTTCCTAACCCAACTTGAGACATATCCTGTCAGGCGCCTCAGTCACCACACACCCCCGACGACCTAACTACCTAACCAGCGTGCTCTGGCCATGACAAACGATGGTAATGGGTGTCGAGCGCCCAGACACACCAACCACGCGCTTTAATTAACCACGACAGACGGGAGCAAAGCGTGCCTCAAGCCTGAAAAACCAGCCAACAACGTGACAAACACGGCCGGGTTCAGAGGCGTGACTCTAACTTAATGGCTGGAGGGTAGACAGTCTTACGCCCCAGCAAGATGTCTGCGTGGCTTTCCTAAGGAGAGAGGTGGACGAGGGAGGTGGTGAGGCGGGAGTCGGGAGACAGGCGGGGAGGATGCGAGAATCAAGAGACCCCATGATACTACGTGGCTACAACCCACTCACCAAATGCCAACGTTCCTCGCCTCCAAATCACGCATGCCCAACTTACACAGGATATGAGTAACATTCAGACACTCTGACATTTGTATGGCGTCTGTGTGTGTCAGTGTGTGTGTGTGTGTGTGTGTGTAAAATTACCATGTCACTTCTGTCTGTGTGTTACGGGGAGAGAGGCTGTGTTACACTCGTGGGACCCGTCTCTTCTAAGGCCCTATGATTCGTCACATAGGAGAAAAAAATATTACCCCCCTCCCTCCCTACACTCAGTACATCACACAACAACACGAATGAATCCACGATTATACCAACCCGTTCATACCTACGAGAGAAGCGCAGGGAGTGTGGCAGTGACCGTATGACGTGGGCGATGGAAACTACAGACACATCCCAGATCTGGACAACAAAACAGTACACACACACACACACACACACACACACACACACACATACACACACACGGGACACCCCTGGTTCCCTCCAAGCCTCAGAGCAATCACGGAGGCTTCCGGTCATCCACCATCCACGTACACAACTTACACACACCTTGTGATGAACTTCCTTTAAACCTATACACCTTCGGTGTAACCTCGGCGAAGGTGGTGGCCGCGCCACTCGCGGTGGATTAACGTGAGCCTGACGGGAAATGGAGACCTCGTTGCTCACGCGAGTGAGACGAGGAGGCGCGCGGGTTCGATCGGTAATCGAATAGTCTTTCATCTGTAATGGGCTCCATTGCCGAGTGGCTAATGTACCCCAGCTCCCACACTAAATGGGGTCGGTTCGAATCCTGCTGTTGGAGAATATGTATCTCAATATGTGTCATTGTACTATATTTGTTGTTATCTATATATATATATATATATATATATATATATATATATATATATATATATATATATATATATATATACACCACCCACCACGATATCACCTACTACAGCGCCACCCACCACACCACCACCCACTACACCAACACCCACTACACCACCACCCACCACACCACCACCACCCACCACACCTCCACCCACCACACCAACACCCACTACACCACCACCCACCACACCACCACCACCCACCACCCACCACACCACCACCACCCACCACACCCCACCCACCACAATACCTACAACAGCAGCGGCGAACAATAAGACAGCTGAGAGGGAGGGAGAGTGGGTCTCCTGCAGCACACCAGAGGAGGTGGTGTGTTCCTTTGCCGCCAGGATGCAGCGCGTCCCCCTACCAGGAAAACCTCTGCTGCTACCGAGAACCACGTCCACTGTCCCTCCCTCCCTCCTTCCCTACACGGCTACCGGGGGGCCGAGGACCTCTAGTAGTAGTAGTAGGAGTAGTAGTAGTAGTAGTAGTAGTAGTAGTAGGTGTAGTAGTACCAAACGTAGGTACGGACTATTTCGGGCAGCGGTGAGAACGGCACCAGCAGCAGTAAAATGAACGGAAGGACTGCGAATCTCAACAGCGGCAGCAGCAGGAGCAACAGGCGCAACAGTCGCAACAGGAGGAACAGTCGCAACAGGAGGAACAGGCGCAACAGCCGCAACAGCCGCAACAGGAGGAACAGCCGCAACAGACGCAACAGCCGCAACAGGCGCAACAGCCGCAACAGGAGCAACAGGGCCAACAGGCGCAACAGCCGCAACAGGAGGAACATGCGCAACGGGCGCAACAGCCGCAACATGAGCAACGGGCGCAACAGGCGCAACAGCCGCAACAGGAGGAACATGCGCAACGGGCGCAACAGCCGCAACATGAGCAACGGGCGCAACAGGGGCAACAGGAGCAACAGGGGCAACAGGCGGAACAGGCGCAACAGGAGCAGCAGGAGCAACAATAACGGTCTGCGTGGAATAACCTCCCGGAACCTGTGGTTCAGAGCAATACGTGTACACCTCCTGACAGCTTCAAAATGAGGCTTGATCAACACACCTGTCACTCTCCGGTAATGGAATAATTCATTTGATCAGTCATCATAACGTAGTAGTAGTACGTACGTTGGGCTACCTTCTCAAACCAATGATTCTCTCTCTCTCTCTCTCTCTCTCTCTCTCTCTCTCTCTCTCTCTCTCTCTCTCTCTCTCTCTCTCTCTCTCTCTCTCTCTCTTCTCTCTCTCTCCCTCTCTCTCCTCCCTGGGCCAGGCTGCGGTAACATACCAACGTTGATTAAAACCCACGACGTCTGCTTTAAGAGAGCAAGAAAGAATTATTGTATCGTTCTTCAACATCAGGGATAATACAGACATGTTAACTTTAAGAGGCCTGGAGCTCATGTTGATCCTTACTTCTGTCTTCGTAACAAAAAAAATATTCAAGAGAGCATGCATGTCGTTGGGGATGGGGTGCATGACACCCTCATGTTCATTCTAACTTATTTCCTTTGAGCATAGTACTCCTGCAAGGTATTTTTTTCTGCCTTTTTTTCCCCCCGTCCTGTGTGTTGCCGGAGGAGTGGACGGTAGGGAGAGAGCCTCTACTTTGCTATCCTTTTCTTATACTGCTTTTAGGGGGACTGATACTATTTTTTCTTAATTAGCGTTGAGGAAGACCATCTCGCTTGGATCATGGGCCTGCGTGGTCTGTGTATCTCTGCAACCCAAAATGGACTTACAAAATCCTCAAATCGAAGGTGAGCTCTATGGGAAATTTACTTTCCGTGCGCCAGTTCGAATAAGAATCGAACCGTATGTCTGACATCTCATCTCACAGCCAGGAGGTGAGTGGATGTGGCGGAGATTACGGTAATTCTGTAAAAGCCTAAAATACCTACGAGCATTCTCAGGTAATCTCGCGGTTTCAATAAGCGAGTTTACGGCCACCAGACCGAGAGTCAAGTTGTGGAAAAATCATAACAATATCATCCTTCTTTTTTTTTTTTTCCCCGGTAATTTCCTATCAGTAATTCAGACATTTCCAAAACACCAGGACTTTAAGAGCTGTTTACACGACTGATCATCGTGGGAGTTCCCAACATGGGATACATGATATATATATATATATATATATATATATATATATATATATATATATATATATATATATATATATATATATATATATATATGTGGGAGCCTATCGTCCCAGTTGATGTGTGGTGAAGCTGTTTGTGATCCCAGTGGTTGTGTGGTGGTGCTGTGTGTGATCCCAGTGGTTGTGTGGTGGTGCTGTGTGTGATCCTAGTGGGTGTGTGGTGGTACTGGATCCCAGTGGTTGTGTGGTGGTGCTGTGTGATCCTAGTGGTTGTGTGGTGGTGCTGTGTGTGATCCCAGTGGTTGTGTGGTGGTGCTGTGTGTGATCCTAGTGGGTGTGTGGTGGTACTGGATCCCAGTGGTTTTGTGGAGGTGCTGTTTATAACTCCAGTGGCTGTGGTGGTGCTGTGTGCGATCCCAGTGGTTGTGTGGTGGTGGTTTACAACTCCAGTGGCTGTGTGGTGGTGCTGTGCACAACTCCAGTGGCTGTGTGGTCGTGCTGTGTACAACTCCAGTGGCTGTGTGGTCGTGCTGTGTACAACTCCAGTGGCTGTGTAGTCGTGCTGTGTACAACTCCAGTGGCTGTGTAGTCGTGCTGTGTACAACTCCAGTGGCTGTGTGGTCGTGCTGTGTACAACTCCAGTGGCTGTGTGGTCGTGCTGTGTACAACTCCAGTGGCTGTGTGGTCGTGCTATGTACAACTCCAGTGGCTGTGTATGCCTCAAGCGACTGCCATGATCTCAGTGGCTGCGGCGTAGTTTAGCGACTATGTACTGGTTCCACACAAGACCACAAGAGAGACTGTTGAGATGGCGTCGAAATGCATCTCCTCGTCTTCTTTTTTCTCTAACACACGTCGCCCAGATGCCATTACACTGACTGCGTAGCATCTGGCGTGTCCGCCAGGAAATCATTTAAAAAAAAACTAAAGGAAAGTGTACAGTGTTCGTGTTGTGAGTGCAAACATTACTCTCACTTCGTTAGGAAAGCGGCAGTAGAGAGAGGACATATCTGCCCCGTGGTCTGGATAAAGTCTCTCGCTCATCCTGCAAACCCAGAAGTCTCCTCTCTCTCCTCTCTCTCTCTCTCTCTCTCTCTCTCTCTCTCTCTCTCTCTCTCTCTCTCTCTCTCTCTCTCTCTCCTGCCTGCTGAGGAAACACGCCAAGTTAACTTTCATTCGGCAGACGACTCGACCTGAGTAAATCAATAAATGAAAAGAAAAGACAAGTCCTTGCACACGGCCACCCTCCTTCCCTCGGAGCTCACCCGAATCCTAGGATAGATGGAGTACCGAAGACCCTAAAGCTATTTAGGAAATGTTGTAGCCACGAGAGAGAGAGAGAGTTCGATCCTACATCATCAGGACCCCCCCTCCCACACACGTCACGAGACCCTCCATGTCTCGTGGAGGTGAAAAGACACTAAGAAGTCCAGTCCTTCGTCACCAAAACAGATCGATCCCTCCCCCCTCTTTCTCCCACACACACACACACACACACACACACACACACACACACACACGTCACGAGACCCTCCCAGACTCATCAGAAGTCAGCCAGCTCTCGAGGGTGACCACAACCGCATCCGTCACCCAGCTTCCCCCCTTGACATTCGCACGCGCCCACCGTCGACTCGCTCACGGGTGCGACAGCGAGTCAAAGCCAGACCCCTGTGAACCTTGGCGACTCAACATTCTGCCCTCATGAGCAGTAGCTCAGACCGCTCGTCCTCGAACTGTGACTGCAGTGAAGCGTCTCTTTTCACTGTGACATTTTGAGAGAAGGTTTCCGATCACATGTCGTCTACAGCCACAGGGGAGGGGCGTGGGGTTGGCAGACGGAAGCATCCTCTGCGTATCAATGAGGAGAGAGGCAGTAGGCGCCTTCGGTGCACTCTGGCAGTTACAGAGGTATAGTAACTGAGGATGGGAGGGACCTGGCTGTGTGAACACAGGGCAACGGGACGTTTCCGAGTATCTTAATATTTCAGAGTATCTTTATGTCTAGAGTATCTTTACGTTTCGGGAGTATCTGAAGTGTTCCAGAGTATCTTTATGTTTCAAGAGTATCTTTATGTCTAACGTATCTTTATATATCGGAGTATCTCAGTGTTTCAGAGTATCTTTATGTTTCAAGAGTATCTTTATGTCTAACGTATCTTTATATTTCGGAGTATCTCAGTGTTTCAGAGTATCTTTATGTTTCAGAGTATCTTTATGTTTCAGAGTATCTCAGTGTCTCAGAGTATCTTTATGTCTAGGATTATCTCAGTGTTTCAGAGTATCTTAATGTTTCAGAGTATCTTTATGTCTAAAAATTATCTTAGTGCTTCAGGGTATCTTTATGTTTCACTGGAGGTTATCAAGACGATCCGATGTGTGTGTGTGTGTGTGTGTGTGTGTGTGTGTGTGTGTGTGTGTAGTTTACTGGAGAACTGTAAATTGTAAATTGCAGGTGTGTGCAGTGGGTGTGTTTACATGCAGGCCACGGGAGGGTGTGTGCTCGTGCGTGCCCCACTAGTGGCCTAGGATGTCATGCGCTCCCTCGATAGACTGACAGACAGACAGACAGACAGACGTACATACGCCATTTGGTTATCAAACCTCCGTGTGGCCGAGGTGGCCGGCCGGCCGGACGCCCGTCATACCCTGGGTTCGAATCCAACCCGCGTTGTATACACACACACACACACACACACACACACACACACACACACACACACACACACACATCTCCACACACGTTCTCTAATCATTCTACTCGCACAAGATGTTTTCATTTAACGTTGCCCAACAATGAGATCCATCACGTACCAACTTCGTTTCACTGCGAATGGGTTGTTTATGTGATGGCGTGGTGTACGAGAGGACACACAGAGAACGCCAGGAGTGACGGCCCCTAATTTTCTTTGGCGACTGCGAAATGGTTCACAGTGACAGATGGCACTTTAGAGGAGGATTATCTTACAAGATATCCGGATGGGAAGGAGGCTTGGGAGACGATATACATCTAACCTAACCTAACATACACCTAACCTAACCTAACCTAACCTAATATACACCTAACCTAACCTAACCTAACCTAACATACACCTAACCTAACCACACCTAACCTAACCTAACCTACACCTAACCTAACCTAACCTAACCTAACATACACCTAACCTAACCTAACCTAACCTAACCTAACCTACACCTAACCTAACCTAACCTAACCTAACCTAACATACACCTAACCTAACCTAACCTAACCTAACATACACCTAACCTAACCTAACCTAACCTAACCTAACCTACACCTAACCTAACCTAACCTAACCTAACCTACACCTAACCTAACCTAACCTAACCTAACCTAACCTAACCTAACCTAACCTAACCTAACATACACCTAACCTAACCTAACCTAACCTAACCTAACCTAACCTATCGCCAGAGTCCCGCATCATGAGATTAGCTGAGGGGACTAACTGTCTTATGGCAAGTATTAGTCTAGCATTCAAGGATATGGATAGGGGTCAATATATTCAGCAGGGTGTCCACATCCTACGTTGGGTCAAAAGTAAATTATGCTTCTCAAGTTTGGTCGCCGCGGCTCCAGAAGACGGCAGCAATGGTGGTTAATGACGCGTCGTGAAGTAAGAGAGCCGAGTTGCGGGTCAAGGCCAATATGGAAGAAAGAAGAGTAAGGGGTGACCTGATCACAAACTCGTGAGTTATAAGATACCAGTTTGATGAAGCAGAGAGCAAACAATTCTTCGTAAGATGCATGGGATAGAACAACCAGCGTGTGCCTAACGTAACTTGTTACAAAAAAGAAAAATGATCAAAATAAGTATACTTTTATAGAGTGATTTTAAGCTAGCGTTCACAGACTACCTCCATTTCCCCGACGCAGCAGCACAGTTTCCCAGAACTTGTCGAAGTCTCACCCTTGTCATACTCTCGTATTATACATTTGCTGGCGGACAACTGGCGGTGGAGTTTCGGAATTCCCTCGACGGGTGAATGAACCAAGCGGAAACGAAGCTTCGAAACGGGTTAAACCCCCCCCCCCCCCCCCCCCCCCCCGTGCTTAATGTCAGACCTATTGAGTTCACACGTTGCAATCGGTATGTCTATCATTTCTAACTAAACCCAAATATTTCAGTAAATGAATGATTAAAACACTCCATAAAACCTCACATAAACAAGGGCCGCGGTGGTGAGTGAAGTGTTAAAAGATTCACGAGACCAGTCAAAAACCTTTCGAATCTATTCCTCACGAGAAATGTCGTTTCCAGACAGCCTTTAGATGAACCAATCATCATCTCTCACGGACCATCTCCAGACTTCTTGATTGCTTTTCTTTCTTAAATCAAAACGTTTTAACGCGTTCAGGCGTCTCTCATCCGATAATCAATTTCAGAATGTGATTCTCGTAACCCGGTATCAGCGACGCTTGACCCACACGAACACTACTGTAAGACTGGTGGCCACGACCGTGCGAACATTCGATTAAGATGGCTTGGCCTTTGACCAGAATTCACCTTAAGGTTCGGAGCTTCGTGTTCAAGGATCGTGCCGTCGTGTGGTAGGGTCGCCTCACCGCGAAGGGGCCAATACAGGTTGAAGGAGTTCTCTATAGGTGGCGTGGGTCTTGTTCGGAAGGAGAGCGGACACTTGAATTAATATGTGGATTACCGAAAGGTCTACGGATGATGTAAAGCCGTCGGAACACACCAGGAGTCATAGCAGAACTGCACCTCAACACATGGAGTGCAGCAGAGGCAGTAAAGCGTCTGGGGGGTCATCATGAGCACCAAATGCTGTTGTGATCAACGTCTGTTGCTGTTGTTGATACACAGTGAAATCACTAAAGGGATATAAGGGTCAACTATCTGACTGAACACAGTGAGAAGTTCAACCTAGATCTTGCATCAGACGTGGTGTAAGCGGAGTCTGGCTGTTGGATGGGGTGAGTACCTCCGCAGGTCCCGGCGAAGTGCAACGACTGTCACCATCGCGTCAACGCATACCACGAGGAGAGGGGTTTGAGTTGGCCTGCAGCTGGTACTGGGAGCTTACGATCGCTAGTCGCGCTATGTGCTTCGGCAAGGAGGATCTGAGTCTGGAGGAGGAGGCATTGTGGTTGTGACAATCATCCAAAGACAATCCAGTCTTAGCCTGCATACGTCAACGGATGGGAACACAACTGTGAGAGAGAGAGAGATAATGGGTATTCGAGGTTGTTACAACCCACAAGGACACCTTAACAGGCTCCAGCACGGGTGAAGAGAGAGAGAGAGAGAGAGAGAGAGAGAGAGAGAGAGAGAGAGAGAGAGAGAGAGAGAGAGAGAGAGAGAGAGAGAGAGAGATACGGCTTGATGAATAATGACCCAACCAAATGCAAAGTAAATGGGATACCCTGAACTGTGGACAGTTTCGTCATTATCATTTTGCACTCAGGCAGCTACAGGATATCTTCCACTCAGGCAGCTACAGGACATCTTGCTCTAGGTGAGACTCTGAGGTTGATGGAGCAATCACCAAGTCACCAGAACAACACATTAGAGTGGTCAGGAGAACATGCAACATAATGATGGAGGGTCAATCTGCCTTTAATATACACTGGAAACAGAGATACTCGTCAACACATCCACAATGTGTATCAACACCAACTCAAGAGTTGGCAGCACGAGTGTAGCCACCTTACTGAGGCACAGTTCATGGAGAAGGTTCAAGGGAAAGCAAAAGGGGGAGAAAAATGTATCTGAGTTAAACCACCTGAGCTGTGTACGGGGGAGGTGAGCAACCTTGAACTGGCCCCGGGATAAGGAAGCCTTTGAGATAAGGAGGAACAGACTGATTACCTACACGACAAGGAGGGAAACTGAGCGAGAAGACAGTGTAATGAAATCCAGATGATCCTGGAGGTACAGAGTACGGAGCGAATGGGTTCCAGCAACGTCGAGAAGGACTTAACACTATAAGCAGAAAGAAAGAAAAAGAAAATCACATGAAGAAATTCAAGAGAATAAGATAGAGAAGAGAGGTTAAGAAAGAGGTTTTAAGAAATGAGGCCTCATGAATGTAAGACACGCTCCACATTTGCGAAAATTGAAAAAAATTACATCAAAAATTACCACAACACCTCTGCAGCCAATACCACAGCACCCACTGCCTCTCAACCTTTCCGCCACGGTGAGAGGCACTCACAGGCGAGTCATCGCATCACTAGAAGCCATGTAGGTGACAGATCCTCTTGCTGTGGCGCCCACGTTCGGACTCACTCCACTCCACACCACCTCCGCTGCTGCTGCACGACCGAACCCCAACCTTCCCGGATACGTCAGAGAACATACCTTGATAAACGCGAGAGCGACATCTAACCCTCAAGGAAGAAATACACCTCAGCCTCCATAAACCTCGAGGTAAAGTGCCACTCTCCTACTGTTCTGTTATTTTTCCTCCTCCACCACCCATTCGCTACAAAACAGAAGCTCATTTCCTACCATCCTGCTGCACCGAGACTTACGGTGCGCCTCTCTCTCTCTCTCTCTCTCTCTCTCTCTCTCTCTCTCTCTCTCTCTCTCTCTCTCTCTATCTATCTATCTATCTATCTATCTATCTATCTCTCGCTTGATTACCCTGCACCGTCATTATCCTACTGACGATTCGGGTTTAATCATTCTGGGGGTGATGGACGCGTATCTGACGAGCTTCGGCCCCGTGGCTTTAACTCCTTGGGTACGCTGGGTGCGAACTCTGGGTACTTGATGGTACGACCCTTGGGGCACGCTGGTGCGATCTTTGGGTACAGCAGCACGACGCTTGGGTGTACAATTGGTACGACCTGTGGGTACAGCAGTACGACTATTTTGGGTACAAATGGCACGGTCTTGGGGTAACGACGACCGTGGGACGACTTCTGTGTACAAATGGTACAATCTCTGAGGCACTGACGGTACGACGCTTGAGGACCTCCTCAGTTGTACGACGACCACTGATCACGACAGTACGACCCGTGAGTGTGACGGACAGGCATTTGGCCCGACTCAAGAGTCAAGTCAAAGTCCTGACCATCAATATGGATCGTGCGGTCGTCCTGACCATGATCAAGGATCGTGGATATACCTTGGCACTTCGCCTGTCTTCAGCCCTCCTCCTCCTCCTCCTCCTCCACCTCCACCTCCTCCTCCACCACCTCCTCCTCCACCTCCTCCACCATCAACAAGTTCCTCCCACACGTAATTAAACGAGACCCAGGAAGGAGTCACATGACCTCTGAATTGTGACCTCTGGATTATGACCTCGTGAGGATATGCCACACTATGATGACCCCCCCGACACTATTCAAAAAAGAAAAAAAGACACTACTGTCAAAAGACAAATACGGAGATACAAAAAAAAAAAAAAGTAAAAAAAACTTTAGTAGTTAATATTAATATCATTGCATAAACCAGTGATTTAGTTATGACTTACGAAGTATGTTTGATGACAGAGGAGACGACTCTGGGAACCGAATGTCCAAACCAAAGCTATTCTATATACATATATAGACAGCATGTATGAATATGTACATGTGTATACATGTATATGTCTGTGTATGTATATGTATGTATACGTTGAAATGTAAGGGTATGTATATGTGCGTGTGTGGGCGGTTATGTATATACATGTGTATGTGGGTGGGGTGGGCCCATTCTTTCGTCTGTTCCCTTGCGCTACTTCGCTAAAGCGGGAGACAGCGTCAAAGTATAATATATAAATAAATGAATGAATATATATATATATATATATATATATATACATATATATATATATATATATGTATATATATATATATATATATATATATATATATAGGGTTATATGTAGCGGCAGGATGGGACTTACAGCACCTGGGGGAAGTGACCTGAGCTCAACCCTTTGAATAAATGTATGAGTGTGGTGAGGTCAGTCAGGCGGTGATCAAGTGTGCCCTTCCTCCCTCCCTTCCACCGAGGGTGGAACGCGGGGCACTGCCCCAAGCCCACCCCCTCTTCCCCCTCTTGCAGCTACGTGTAACTACATACTACACCACCAGTTGACCTATTGACGTCTAGAGGGAAAAAAATGACGAAAGTTTGGCGTCTCTTCTTTTTTCCATTTCCTGCGGAGGATGAACAGCTGGGTTGACTGTGGGCCGAATGCCGCAACCAGGATTCGAACCTATGCCTTAGAAGAAAAAAAGTCTTCGTATCAGAGAACGGTCCACCTCCAACGAGGAGTATTTTCATATTTTTCTTTTTTTTCACTTGTCCCTTGGGAAGTGAGGCCATTTTCTGATGGGCCAGCCTGTCTCTCTCTCTCTATCGCCGCCCTCCACGCACTCAGACCCGCCGCCCTCCACGCACTCAGACCTCCAGACGTCAGGCATCACAACGCACCAGTTTACTTGATGATAACAGAACGTGCCACGCACCCACAGCCAGGGTATGGAGCTACACGTAAGGGGTCCTGGGTGTGTGGCTATGGGGCTGTTGGGTGCGTGGCTATGGGGCCCTGGATGTGTGGCTATGGGGCCCTGGATGTGTGGATATGGGGGTCCTGGGAGTGGCTCTGGGGTCCTGGGAGTGGTTCCGGGGTCCTGGAAGTGGATCCGAGGTCCTGGAAGTGGCTCCGGGGTCCTGGGAGTGGCTCCGGGGTCCTGGAAGTGGCTCCTGGGTCCTGGGAGAGGGGCTATGGGGCTACTGGGTGTGTGTCTATGGCGCTCCTGGGTGTCTGGCTATGGGGTCCCTGGGGCGGGCCCTAGGGTGTGTGGAGAGGATATGGGAGGATGAGGAGTTCAACAGGTGAGTGGCTGGGAGGCTGGACCTTGACCCTGGCCGCCACACCCCATCCCCCTGGGGGGGCGGGCGGGGGTGGTTCCCACGACAGGTCACCAGGATGTAAACAATTCCCCACATCCTCCCCCGGGCCTTACACAGGAGACGAGGCAGAAGCGTTAGACTAACCCTATTGATCCCCTGACTCTGAATATAGGCGCATTCTCCCATGAGAGAGAGAGAGAGAGAGAGAGAGAGAGAGAGAGAGAGAGAGAGAGAGAGAGAGAGAGAGAGAGAGAGAGAGAGAGAGAGAGAGAGAGAGAGAGAGAGAGACGTGGATTCCAACGACCGCGTTTCCCCATTTTCTTCCTTCTATCTCCCATCCCCGGAGGAGGGTCTGGAGGTGAAGGCCAGACCACCATAAAAAAAAAAACGATACTCATATATATACATCAGAAACTGAACTGAAAATAAATTCAATACCGTTTTCTCAGGGAAGTCAGGTGAGGTTTCTTAACACTTTCTTCATTGTTCAGACACGTTTTGTCCCCCCCTATTTTCTGTTACTACACAAAACATTATCCCCTCATTTTCACTATCCTGTACACTTTGAAGTTATTTATTGAATGTTTCAAAGTCAACTCCGCAGGTGTCGATAACTATATAATAAGTGCAATAAATCGATTAATTTAATCATTTTCATGTTCAATAAGCTAACATCCCCATAATCCTGAACTGGAAATATACATGCATGTATATATGTGTGTGTGTGGGCGTTTATGTATATGCATGAGTAAGTGGGTGGGTTGGTCCATTCTTTCGTCTGTTTCCTTGCGCTACCTCGCTAACGCGGGAGACAGCGTTGAAAATTCCATTCCACTTCACGATCGTCCTTCCCCAGGAACTAGTCAGTCCAGGACCATCTGGCGTGAGACGGGCTTTCGACCCAACACTCTCTCTCTCTCTCTCTCTCTCTCTCTCTCTCTCTCTCTCTCTCTCTCTCTCTCTCTCTCTCTCTCTCTCTCTCTCTCGTGTGTGTCACAGAGGACTAGACCCATGTCATCTCTCTGGGAGGGGGCCTAATAAGCGTACATAAGACACCCCCTCCTTCGCACACTCAAGTCCCTCTGCGAGCTAAGCTTATGTCGACATGGTCGACACAATGATGGGAGAGAGAGAGAGAGAGAGAGAGAGAGAGAGAGAGAGAGAGAGAGAGAGAGAGAGAGAGAGAGAGAGAGAGAGAGAGAGAGACCAACAAGACGCAAAAACAACCCTGAGGAGTGTGACCCCGAAGAGGGAGAGACTAGATGTTCGCCGTTTTCGTCAGGAGGGGGACGGACCCATCCGTTTTCATTCGAGGAAGCCACCGATTGGCTAAGAGGATCCCACCAACCGTTTTTGTTGGAGATGTGTGCACTAACGGCTCGCCAAAGTTCACCTCTCCTGATGCTTATCTATCTATCATCTATCTATCTATCTATCTATCTGTCTATCTATCTATCTACTTTCGTCCCGATAGAGAGCACAAACCTTTATCTAAAGTTTATAACAAAGACGTTCTTGGGCGTCTGTGATGCGTAATCTTCATTCTCTGAATCATGATTGTCTAAAATATAGAAATGAATACAAAATATTCTTTTTTTTCACGTTACAGATATGAAAACATATATAATTCCAGAATAACTTTACAAGTTCTCTTCACATTGAAAACATTTATAATTCCCAAAATAACTTGACAAGTTCTCTTCACATTGTTCGTGGTTGTTCGACGCACTTCCTGTCTTCATCATACCACCCTGTGATGCTCCAAGTGTCTACTGTGTTCCACGCTAAATTTCTCTATAATGCTGTACCTTGTCTTGCTGTCTACATTTCCCTCTCCCCTTACTATACCATGCACCTGTAATGCTGTGTATATTACCCTCCCTGTACCATTATATTCCTC